>NW_026005589.1:443297-461563 GCF_001458135.2 Marmota marmota marmota | reverse complement strand
CCCCGCCCCACGAAAAAAGGCGTCGGCTGATATGGTCTCGGATCTGGGGAAGGGCCCTCCTTAAGACTGAGCCATACTATACAGCCACTTCTGCACAGTGGGATAGGACCTCTACTCTCGCCTGTATTGTTTTAAGAAAACAGAAAGGGGGAACTGTGGTGAGCCGCTTCTGCCGTTTATGCAAATTATAGTCACCACTACACGATGGCGCTGGTTCCGCTGTGGTCTGTGACAAACAACTCCTTATTTGGGAGAGTTGGCACATGACTTTTCATCACTCTATGAGAAAGCTCCACGTGGCTGCTTTGCATTGGGGCTTGAGATGCTTTATTAAGGCTGGGAGGGGCACCCGAGGGAGGAGAAGAAGAATAATTATCAGGGGCCTGAATAAAAGTTGTTGAAAGAAGATTCTTGGGTTGCGTCTTTCTTGCGGGCAAGAAGTCGCGCGCAACAACGCAACAGGCTAGGGTTAGTGTTAGGGTTAGTCTTAGGGTTAAGCTTAGGGCTAGGGTTAGTGTCAGGTTTAGGGTTTGGTTATGTTTAGGGTAAGTGATGGGGTAATAATTAGTTTTAGGGCTAGGGAAAGGGTTAGAATTAGGGTTAGGTTATGATTAAGGCTAGGTTTTTGACCAGGATGGGAGGTAGTATTTGTGTTATGATTAGGGCTAGGATTAGGGCTAGGTCTAATGTCAGGTCTAGGGTTACAGTTAGGGATAGGTTTTTTTATGTTTATGGTTAATTCTAGTGTAAGGGTTAGATTTATGGTAAGGGTCAATTCACAGCTATGTGTATTATTAGGGTCAGTGTATGGCTTAAGGTTTGGTTTAAGTTAAGGTTTAGGTTTAGGACTCGAATTAGCATTAGGGTTAGAGTTAGGGTTAGGGTAATTAATAGGCTTGTTTAGGGTTCAGATTAGTTTTAGGGTAGTGGATAGGTTTAGGGATTGTAATAGGGTTATGGGTAAGCCTAGGGTTAGAATTAGGGTTAGGATTACGATTAGGGAAATGGATAGAATTAGACCTAGGGTTAGGGCTAGGGTTATGGTTAAGAATATGTCTAGGGTTAGGATAGTGCACATAATTAAAGCTGTTGTTAGGTATAAGGTTAAGGTTAAAATTAAAACTAGTTTTAGTTTAGGTTTTGGGATAAGGCTAGCGTTATGTTTAGGGTAATGGTTAGGCTTTGAGCAAGAGTTAGGTCTAAAGTGAGGCTTAGAGTTAGGGTTAGAGCTAGGGTTAGGTTTAGGGTTACACTTAGGGCTATGTTCAGGCACAGGATTAGGGCTAGGTTTTGTGAGAGTTTAGGCCTAATGTTAGGGCCATATGTAATGTAAGAGCTGGGGTTATGATTAGGTCTAGTTTTAGGGTTAGGGTGATGTCTAGGTCTAGTGTTAGGATTAGGATTTGGATTAGGGTGAGCTTCAGAGCTGGGATTATGTTAGGGTTAGTGTTGGTGTTAGTGCCAGAATTGGGACTAGGGTTAGGTCTAGAGGTAGGTTAATATTTGGGTTAGGTTAAGGGTTATTTGTAGAGCTTGAAGTAGATTGTTGTTCAGATCTAGGGCTAGAGATATGGCTAGATTTAGGATTAATTTTAGGTCTAGGGCTAGTGTTAGGTTTAGGTTTACACATAGGTTTACCAGTTTAGGTTTAAGTAGAGAATTAGTGTTCGGTTTGGGGATAGGGTCAGGTTTAGACCTACGGTTAGTGTTAGGGTCAGAATAAGTGTCAGGGTTAAAGTTTGGGTTTTGGTTAGGGTTAGAGCTAGAATAAAGGTTAGAGTTAGGACTAGTAATAGAGTTAGGCTTTTGGTAAGGCTTTTGATTAGGTTTGGGAGTAGGGTTAGCATTAGGTTTAAGATTTAGCTTAAGGTAATGGATAGGGTAAGAGCTAGGATTAGAGCTAGGGTTAGGGTATGTGTTAGGGCTAGTTTTATGGTTAGGGTAAAAATAGGGTTAGTGCTCAGATTATGGCCAGGTTTGGGTTTACGTTTGGGCTAGTTTTTGGCCTACAACTAATGTTTGAACCAGGGTTATGATTAGGGATACTTTTTGTGTAAATGTTATGGCTAGGTCAATTTTTAGGGTTGGGGTTAGCGTTAGCGTTAGTGTGATGTTTAAAGCTAGGGTTAGTATTAGGTTCAGGGTCAGTGTTCGGGTTATAGTTAGGGTTAGGGATAAACCCAGAATTATCAGTAGAGTTAGTCTAGGGTTATGGTTAGTGTTTGTGTTAGGTTAAGGCTTATAATTAGGTCTAGGGATAGGTTTTTGTTTATGTCTAGAGCTAGAGATATGGCTAGATTTAGGATTAGGTTAAAGTCTCGGGATAGTGTTAGAGTTAAGTTTAGAAATAGGTATATTTCTGGTGCTAATTTTAGGGTTCAGTATAGGACTAGGGTCAGGTTTAGACCTACGGTTACCACTAGAGTCAGAATAAGTGTCAGATTTGAGTAATGGTTAGAGCGAGAATGAGGGCCAGGTTTAGCACTAGTAATAGGGTTATGGTTTGTGTTAGGATAAGGATTAGGGTTAAGCCTAGGATTAGCATTAGAGTTAGAGTTAGCCTAGGGTAAGGGATAGGATCCGAACTAGTGTTAGGGCTATATTTAGGGTTAGGTTTAGGGCTAGTGTTAGGTTTAAGTTTAGGGATAAAGCAAGGGTTAGGTCTTGCATTAAGGCTAGGTTTTGGTTAGAGTTAGGGCTAAGTTTAGAGTAATGGCCAATGTATGCATTAGGGTTTCTATTTGGATACTTATAGGATTAGTGTTAAGACTAGGTCTAGTGGTAGGAATAGGTATAACATTAGGGTGATATTTAGAGCTAGGATTAGTGTGAGTTTCAATTTCAATGTCAGAGTAATTTTAGGGTTAGGGTTTGGACTCAAATTATGGCTAGGGTTAGGGCTAGGTGTAGGGTTAGGTTTTGGTTGAGGTTAAGGTTTAATTTATGGCTATGGCTCAGTTTTGTTTTAGGATTAGGGCTATGGTTAGGGCTAGTTTTAGGCTTAGCATTAGGTTTAGGGCTTCTTTTAGGTTAACGTTTAGGCTTGGGATTAAAGTTAGATTTAGATTTATGATTAAATCTAGGGTTAGGTCTAGAGCTAAGGATAGGGCTACTGTTAGGTTTTGGTTTATTGCTAGGATTAGGGTTATGTTAAGTGATAGGGTTATAACTAGAATGAGGGCTAGTGTGAGTGTAGGAGTTAGTAGTATGGCTAAGCTTAGTGTTTCCTTAGGTATAAGGCTTAATTAAGGCTAAGAATAGGGCTAGTTCATGGTTATGTTTAGGTCTAGGGTTAGTTTTAGGCTTACGGTTACGTTTAGTGTAAGCCATGGGGTTAGAGCTAGGTATAGGGCTAGTGTGAATGTTAGAATTAGGTTTAGGACTAGGGTTTCTTTTGAGTTATGATTAAGGCTAGTTTTAGGGCTAGGATAAGGGCTAGGGTTTGTGTTAGGGTTAGAACTAGGATTTGTGTTAGGGCGAATGTCAGATCTAGATTTATGGTTATAAATAATTTTAGAGTTAGGTTTATAGCTAGTGTAAGTGTTAGGTTTAGGGGAAGGATCAAGTTTAGAGCTAGGGGTATTATTAGGGTCAGGTTCAGGTTTAGGGTTGTGTTTAGGTTAGGGTTTAGGGTTACTGCTCAAATTAGCATTAGGTTAGGGTTAGGGTAATGACAGGGTATTTTCTTAAGGTTAAGGTTAAATGTAGCATAATGGATAGGGTTATGGTCAGGGATAGGGCTTGATATAGGACTAGAGTTAACATTATAATTAGGGTTATGTTTATGGTAATAAACAGGGTTAGAGCTAAATTTCGGGCTAGTATTATGGATAGGATTAGGGCTAGGGTTAGGGTTATGGGTTTCATTTTTGTTAAGGTTAGGAGTAGAATTATGGCTAGGGAAAATGTCAGGTCTAGGGTTATGCTTAGGGTTAGTTTTAGGGTTAGGTTTATGGATAGGTCTAGTATAAAGGTTAGGATTAGGGGAAGAGTCAAGGTTGGACCTAGGTATATTATCATGAAAAGGGTCAGAGTTAGGGTTTGAGTTAGGTAAAAGTTTAGGTTTAGGGCTCGAATTAGCATTAGGGTTAGGATTAGTGTAATGATAGGGTTAGGTTTAGGGTTCAGGTTAGGTTTAGGTTAATGAAATAGGTTAGGATTAGATATAATTATAGGGTTAGGCCTAGGCTAACCATTAGAGTTGTGGTTATGGTTAGGGTAATGAATAGGGTTAGAGCTAGTGATAGGGTTAGGGTAATGGTTAGAATTCTGGCTCGTGTTAGGGTAAGGTTAAGGGCTAGGTTCTCGGTTAGGGTTAAGATTAGGGTTATGGATAAACCTATGTTTAAGGCTCGGATTAGGGCTTGGTTTTGATTTGGTTAGGTCTAGGGTTAAGGCTATGTCTAATGTATTAACTAATGTTACAATTAGTGTTAGTTTTAGTGTTAGGATAGTGTAGGGCTAGGTCTATGGTTATGGATAGGTTTAGGGTTAGGGTGATGTTTAAAACAAGGCTTAATTTTAGGGTCACTGTCAAAGTCAGGGTTAGTTTTAGGGTTAGAGTTAGAACTCGAATTATGGCTAAAGTTAGTACTAGGTGTACGGTTAGGGTGTGGTTTAGGTTAAGGTTTAGGAATATAGATTGGTTTTGTATTAGGGCTAAGGCTACGTTGATGGCTAGATTATGGATTAGCATCAGGGTTAGGGCTAATGTTAGATTGAGATTTAGGCTTAGAGTTAGGGTTAGATTCAGAGTTAGGGTTAGATCTAGGGTTAGGGCAAGGGCTAGGGCTAGGGTTAGGGCAAGGGCTAGAGTTAGGTTAACAAATATGATTAGAACTAGGGATATGGCTAGGGTGAGAATTTGAGTTCATCTTAGTAGTAGTCTTAGTGTTAGGGTTAGGTTTAGGGCTAAATTAGGGCTAGGATTAGGGCTAGGTTTAGGGCTAGTGTTAGGGCTAAATTAGGGCTAAGATTAGGGCTAGGGTTAGTGATAGGGTTAGTGCTAAATTAGGGATAGGATTAGGGCTAGAGTTAGGGTTAGGTTTAGCATAAATTAGGGCTAGGATTAGAGCTATGTTTAGTTTTAGGGATAGACCTAATTTAGGGCTAGTATTAAAGCTTGGGTTAGTTTTGTGGTATGACCAAGGGGTTGGGCTAGAGTTAAGGTTTGCATTGGTGTGAATGGTTAAGTTTAGTGGAAAGGGTTGGGTTATAGCTAGCTTTAGGGCTAGGATGAGGGTTAAAATTAGGATTAGGCCTATGGTTATGTTCAGTTTAGGATTAAGGCTAGGTTTAGGGCTAGGTTAAGGGCTAGATCTTCTGTTAGGGTTATGGCTAGGAGAAGGTCTAGTGCTACTATCAGGTCTAGGGTTAATATTAAGGATAGTTTTAGGGTTAGGTTATGGCAAGGTCTAGTGTAAGAGTTAGATTTAAGTTACAGGTCAGCTTTTGGGCTAGGGTTATTATTAGTGTAAGGGTCAGGGTCAGGGTTAGCATTTGATTTAGCTAAAGGTTTAAGGTTAGGGCTCGAATTAGCATTAGCATTAGTTTAGGGTTAGCATAATGGATAAGTTTTATTTTAGGTTTTAGTTAAGGTTTAGGGTAATGGATGGGTTAGATTTAGAGCTCGGGTTGGGGTTATGTTTAGTGTAATGGATAGGGCTAGGTTATGGTTTGGATTAAATCTCAGATTAAGACTAGGTTTAACTAGGGATAGGGATAGGGTGTGATTTAGGGTAAGTTTTTTTGGTTAGGGTCAGTTTTAGGTTTAGGGCTACAGTTATGGTTAGGTTAGAATGAGGGTTAGTGTTTGAGTTAGGTTTAGGGCTAGGGTGAGGGTTAGGTTTAGGTTTAGGTCTAGGTTTACATTTATGGTTAGAGTTAGGTTTAGTGTTATGGATAGAATTTTAATTAGGGGTAGGGTAAGGGTTAGGGTAATGGATATGTTTAGATCTAAAGTTCAGGCTAGGTTTAACATTAGGATTAGGGTTAAGGCTAGGATTAGGGTATAGGATAGAGCTAAGCTTATGTTTCGTGTAAAGGTTAGGCTTTGAGCTAGAGTTAATTCTAAGTTGAGGCTTATATTAGGGCTCGGTTTAGCGTTTGCGTAAGGCTGAGGGTTATGCTTAGAACTAAGTTTAGGCCTAGGATTAGGGCTAGGTATTTTGTTAGGTTTTGTGTTAGGTTTAGGACAATGCATAATGTATGAACTAGGGTTATGTTTTGGGGTAATTTTAGGGTTAAGACTATGGCTAGGTCTAGTGTTAGGTGTAGGTTTTGGGTTAGTGTCAGGTTTAAAGCTAGGTTAAGTGTTAGAATCAGGGTCAGATTTTGGGATAGGGTTAGGGTTATTGTTAGAGCCAGAATTAGCACTAGGTTTAGGTCTAGGGCTAGGGTAAGTGTTTGGTTTAAGTTAAGGGTTATTTTTAGGGCTAGTGCTTCATTTTTGTTTAGGTCTAGGGCTAGAGTTATAGGTATTTTTATGATTAGCTTTGGGTCTAGGTCTAGTGTTAGCCTTAGGTATAGATATAGGTTTACAAGTATGTGTTAGAATTTGGTTTAGGGTTAGGGTCAGGTTTAGACCTAGGGTTACTGTTAGGGTCAGATGAGGGTCAGAGTTATGTTTAGAGGTAGAATGAGGGCTAGGGTTAGGACTAGTATTATGGTTAGAGTTTAAGTTAGGCTAAGGATTAGGATTATAACTAGGGTTAGCATTTTGTTTAGGGTTTGGCTTAGTGTAAGGAATAGGGTTAGAGTTAGGCTTAGGGCTAGTGTTAGGGTTAGGGTAAGGACTAGTATTAGGGTTAAAGCTACAGTTAAGTCTCAGATTAGGGGAAGAATTTGTATTAGGGATAGGACTATGGTTGGTACAATTACTAATGTATTAACTAAGGTTATGATTAAGGCTAGTTTTAGGGTTAGGTTAAGGCTAGAAATAGTGTTAGGGTTAATATAAGGTTAGAGTGATTTTTAGAGCTAGGATTAGTTTTAGTGTCAGTGTCAGCATCAGGGTTAGTTTTAGAGTTAGTTTCAGGGATAGTTGTTTGGTAAGGGTTTGATTTAGAATAAGGATTAGGATTAGGGCTATGGCTTGGTTTTGGTTTATGGTTAGGCCTAGGGATAGGACAATTTTTAGGATTAGCATTAAAGTTAGGGTTTGGTTTAGGCTTATTGTTACAGTTATGTTTAGAGTTAGGTTAGATTTAGACTTAGGCTTACATCTATGGTTTGGATTAAGGTTAAGGATAGAACAAAAGCTAGGGTAGGGCAAGAGGTAGAGTTATTCTTATGGCTAGTTTTATGGTTAGGATCGGATTAAATAAAGGCTAAGATTATTACAAGGCTTTGTGTTAGGCCCTTGTTTAGGGTGAGGGTTAGGGTTAGGTTTAGGGTGATGGTTAGTTTTTAGGTACAGGATGAGGTTATAGGTAGATATAGGCTAGGGTGAAGAATAGAATTAGGGTTAGGATTAAGCCTAGGTTTAGGGCTAGCATTACAGCTAGGGCAAATTTCAAGTCTAGTGTTAGGTTAAAAATAGTTTTAGGGTTAGGTTTATGACTATGTCTAGTGTAAGGGTTAGGTTTAAGGTTAGGGTCAGGTATAGATCTAAGGGTACTATAAAGGTCAGGGTCGCAATTAGTATTTTGAATAGGTTAATGCTTAATGTTAGGGCTTGAATTAGCATTAGAGTTAGGATTAGGGTAAAGATGGTGTTAGGATTAGGTTTCAGGTTAGGGTTAGATCTAGGGTTACTTCTAGGGCTATGAATATGCCTAGTGTTAGGCCTATGGTTTTGGCTAGGATTAGGGTTCCAGTAAAGTATAGAGTTAGAACTAAGGTTAGGACTAAGGTGAGAGTTAGACTTGGTCTTTGGACTAGGGTTAGGGTTAAGGTTAGGGAAAGGGCTAAATTAAATCTAAGATTAAGTCTAGGGTTAGTGTTAGGGTTAGGCCTGGAGTTATGTTTAGGGTTATAATTAAGGCTATGTATAGGACTAGGATAAGGGATAGGATTTGTGATAGGGTTAAGGCTAGTATCATGGCTAAGGCTAATATCAGGTCTAGAGTAATGCTTAGGGATAGTTTTAGGGTTAATTTTATGGCTAGGTCTAGTGTAAGTGTTAGGGGAATTATTAGGGTCATTGTAAGTGTTATGTTTTGGTTTAGGTTTCAGTTAGGGTTAGCTTGAATTAGCATTAGGTTTAGGGTTAGGGTAATGATTGCATTAGGTCTAGGGTTCAGGGTAGGTTTAGGGTAATTGATAAGTTTGGTAAGAGTTATATGTTTAGGTTTAGGGCTAGGGTTAGCATTAGGGTAAGAGTTATGTTTAGGCTACTGATATAGTTAGACATAAGGTTAGGGCTAGGGTTATGGTAAGGATTAGGTCTTAATTTTGGGTTAGGGTGAGAGTTAGAACTAGGGTTAGGTTAGGGTTATGTATAGTGTAAGGGTTAGGTTCTGAACTATGGTTTGGGTTAGGCTGAGAGTTAGGTTCAGGATTAGATCTAGGGATAGGATTATGGTAGATTTTGGGTTAGTTTTAGAGTTAGGATTAGACCTAGGTTTAGTGATAGGGTCAGTAAAAGGGTTAGGGTTACTGCTAGGTTTTTGGATAGGTTTAGATCTAGAATGAGGTCAAGAGTGAGGGATATTAAATAGGGTTAGTGTTTTGGTTAGCCTAAGTATTAGGGATAGGTCTAGGGTTATCCTTAGTTTTAGGGTTTTGCTTTAGTAAGGGATTTGTTTAGAGCTAGGGTTGTGGCAATTGTTATGGTTAGAGTTAAGGTTATAACTAGGTTTAGGCCTTGGATTAGGCCTAGGTCTTGGGTTAGGGTTAGGGATAGTGTTAGGGCAATGGCTAATGTAAGAACTGGGGTTACCATTAGGGTTAGTTTTATTGTTAGTGTATGGGTTAGGTTTATGTGTGTGTTAGGTTTAAGGTTAATGTGATATTCATAGCTAGGGTTCGTGTTAGAATAAGAGTCAGCATCAGGTTTAGGTTTAGGGTTAGAGTTACAACTCAAATTAGGGCTAGGGTTACTGTTAGAAATCAGTTTGAGGTGAGGACAATGTTTAGAGTTAAGGTGAGTGTTAGGATATTAATCAGGGTAAGGGTTAGTTTTAAGGTTAGGGTTAGGACTCTAATTAGGGCTAGGGTTAGGTGTAGTTGCAGTGTTAGGATTTGGTTTAAGTTAAGTTTTAGGTTTAGGGCTCATTCTCAGTTTTGTTTTAGTCCTATATTTAGGGTTAGGTATAGTGTTAGTATTAGGCTTAGGCTTAGGGTTAGGGTTAAATTTGGAATTAGGGTTAGATCTAGGGTTAGAGCTAGAGCTAAGGATACTGCAAGGATTTTGGCTATTTTTAGGGTTTTGGTAAGGGATATGGTTAGAATTAGGGATAGGGCTAGGGCAAGAGTTATTATTAGGGCTAGGTTTAGGGTAAGGGTTAGAGATAGGGCTAAATTAGGGCTAGGATTTGGGATAGGTTTAGTGTTTAGTTTAAGCCTAGGGTTAGGCTTAGGGTTCCGGTTAGGGTTAGGGTTAGGGTTAGAGTTTAGAGTTACAGTTTAGAGATTAGATTTAGAGTTAGGGCAAAGTTTGGGGTAAGGGATGGTTTTATAGCTAGGTTTAGTGCTAGGGTGAGGGTTAGAATTAGGGTTAGGGCTGTGGTTAGGTTAGGGTTATGATTAAGGCTAGGTTTAGGGCTAGGATGAAAGCTAGGGTTTTTCCTTTTTTAGGGTTAAGGCTAGGATTTCTGCTAGGGCTCTTTTCAGGATTCTGAATTATAGTTAAATAGAGTTTTAGGGTTAGGATTATGGGTGTGTCTAGTTTAAGGGTTACGTTTAGGTTTAGCCTCAGATTTAGAGCTATGGGTACTATTAGGGTCAAGTTCTGGGTTAGGGCTTGGGACAGGTTAAGGTTGAAAGGTAGGGCTTAAATTAGCATTAATGTTAGGGTTAGGGTTATGGTAATAGATGGAGTTAGAAATCAGTTTAGAGCTAGGGTTATGGTTATGATTAGGGCTAGGTTTTGGGTTAAGTTAGTGCAGGGTTAGAGTTACGGCTAATGTAAATACTAGGGTTACGATTACAGCTAATTTTAGTGTTTTAGGGCTAGGTTTACTTTAGATTTTAGGTTTAGGGTTAGGGTGATGTTTCAACCTCGGGTTAGTATTATTGTCAGAGTAAGGGTAAGGGTTAATTTTTGAATTTGGCTTAAAACTCGAATTAAGGCTAGGGTTAGGGCTAGGTGTAGAGTTAGGTCTTGGTTTAGGTTAAGGGTTAGGGTTAGGGCTTTGGCTCAGTTTGGTTTTAGATCTAAGTTTAGGGTTACTGAACTTTTTAGGATTAGTGTTAGAATTAGGGCTAGTCTTAGATTTAGGCTTAGGCTTTGGTTTAGACTTAAATTTAGAGTTAGGTTTTTATCTAAGTTTAGTGCTAGGGCTAAGGATAGTGCAAGGGTTAGATCTAGGATTTGGGATAGGGTTAGGTTTATAGGAAGGGATACAATTAGAATGAGTGATAGGGCCAGTGTGAGAGTTAGAGTTATTTTTTGGTTTAGGGTTAAGATTAGGGTTAGGGATACTGCTAAATTACGGCTAGGGTTAGTGTTATGGCTAGGGTTGGAGCTAGTTTTAGAATTAGCATCAGGGTTAGGGCTAGTTTTAGGCTTAGGCATTGAGTTAGGGTTAGATTTAAAGTTAGGATTCAATCTAGTGTTAAAGCTAGGGCTAAGGATAGGGCAATTTTGAAAACAAGGTTTAGGGTTAGAGTCAGGTTTACGTTTAGGGTAAGATATGTGGTTTTGGCAAGGTTTGGGGCTACAGCAAGCGTTAGTATTAGGGTTAGGGTTTAGTTAGGGTTAGGATTATGATTAAGACTAGGTTTATGGCTAGGATGAGGTTTAGGGTTTTTATTAGGGTTAGGGATAGTATTAGGGCTAGAGCTAATGTCAGATTGAGGGTTATAGTTAGGGCTAGATTTAGTGTTAGATTTATGGTTTGGTCCAGTATAAGGATTAGGTTTAGGGTAAGATTCAGCTTTATATCTAGGGTTATTTTTAGGGTCAGGGCCAGGGTTAGGGTTTGTGTTAGGATAGGGTTTAGGTTTAGGGTAGTGACAGGGTTTTTTTTAGGGTTTAGGTTAGGTATAGTGTAATGGATAAGGTTAGGGTTAGGCCTAGGATTAGCTTAAGATTTAGGGTTATTGTTAGGGTAATAGATAGGTTTAGACCTAAGGTTACGGCTAGGGTTATGTACACGATTTGCGATAGTTTTGGGGTTAGTGTTAGGTTTAAGTTTAGGGTTAAAGCTAGGTTTAGGTCTCCAATTAAGGCTAGGTTTTGGGTTAGGTTAGGGCTAGGGTTAACGCTATGGCTAATGTATGAAGTAGGGTTATTATTAGCGCAAATGACAGGGTTAGAGTTAGGGCTAAGTCTAGTGTTATGTTGAGGTTTATGGTGATGATAATGTTTAGAGCCAGGGTTACTGTTAGGGTCAGAGTCAGGGTCAGGGTTAGTTTTTGGATTAGGGTTAGGACTAGAATTAGGGATATGGTTAGGGCTAGGTGTAGGGTTAGGATTTGGATTAGGTTAAGGTTTAGGGTTATGGCTATGACTCAGTTTTGTTTTAAGTCTAGAGCTAGGGTTAGAGCCAGTTTTAGAATTAGCATTAGTGTTAGGGCTAGTGTTAGGTTTAGGTTTAGGCTTAATTTTAGGGTTAGATTTATGGTTAGTGTTAGATCTAAGGTTATGGTCAGGGCTATGAATAGACCTAGGGTTACACCAAGGGTTAGGACTAGGATTAGGGTTTTAGTAAGGGTTAGAGTTAGAACTAGTGTTAGTTTTAGGGTGAGAGTTAGAGGTAGTCTTTGGGATAGACTTAGGGTTAAGGTAAGTGATAGGGCTGAATTAGGGCTAAGATTAGGGCTAGGGTTAAAGTTAGAGTAAGGCCTAGGGTTTGAGTTAGGGATAAAATTAAGGCTATGTTTACAGCTAGGATAAAGGCTTTGGTTTGTGTTAGGGTTAGGGCTAGGATTAAGGCTAGTGTTAATATCAGTCTAGGGTTAAGATTAGAAAAAGTTTTAGGGTTAGGTTTATGGCTAGGTGTAGTGTAAGGATTAGGTAGGATAATTGTCAGGTTTATATCTAGGGGAATTATTAGGGTCACAGTCTGTGTTAGGGTTTAGGTTTGAGGTTAGATTAGGGCTCAAATTAGCATTAGTTTTAGGGTTAGCATAATGATTGGGTTAGGTTTAGGGTTCAGGGTAGGTTTAAGTTAATTGATAGGTTTGGGGAAAGTGATAGGGTTAGGGTTAAGCCTAGGGTTAGCATTATGGTAAGGGTTACTTTTAGGGTAATGGATACAGTTAGAATTAAGGTTAGGGCTAGGGTTATGGTTAGGATAAGGTTTTGTGTTAGGGTTAAGTTGAGGGTTAAAACTAGAATTAGATTTAGGGTTATGTTTAGCACAAGAGTTAGGTTCTTAGCTCTGATTAGGGCTAGGCTGAGAGTTAGGTTCAGAATTAGGTCTAGGAATAGTATTATGGTAAATTTGGGTTAGGGTTGGGGTTAGGGTTAGACCTAGGTTTAGTGTTAGGGTCAGAATAGGGGTCAGGGTTAGGGTTAAGTTTTGGGATAGACTTAGAGATAAAATGAAGGCTAGGGTTATGACTATTAATAGGATTAGGGTTTTTCTTATTCTAAGGACTAGGGATAGGTATAGGATTACTCTTAGGTTTAGGGTTTCGCTTAGGGTAAGGGATTGATTTAGATCTAGGTTTAGGACTATGGTTAGGGTTAGAGTTAGAGTTAAAGCTAGGTTTAGGGCTCAGTTTAGGACTAGTTTTTGTGTTAGTGTTAGGGCTAGGATTAGGGCAAAGGCTAATGTAAGAACTAGGGTTACCATTTAGGGTTAGTTTTAGGGTTAGGGTTAGGGATAGCTTGAGTGGTAGGGTAAGGTTTAAGGTTAGGGTAATATTTATAGCTACAGTTCTTGTTATTATAGGAGTCAGGTTCAGGGTTAGTTTTATAGTTAGCATTAAGACTCGAATGGGGCCCTTGATAATGTTAGTGTTTGGTTTGAGTTTAGGGCAGTGTTTACAGCTAGGGTGAGTTTTAGGATAGGAGTCAGGGTCAGTTTTAGTTTTAAGGTGAGGCTTAGGACTCAAATTAGGGCTAGGTTTAGGTCTAGGTGTAGTGTTAGTGTTGGGTTTAAGTTAAGGTTTAGGGTTAGGGCTATTGTTCAGTTTTGGTTCACTGCTATGTTTAGGTTTAGGGCTAGATTTACGATTAGCATTAATATTAGGGCTAGTGTTAGTGTTAGGCTTAAGGTTAGATTTATAGTAAGGGTCAGGGCTGGGAATAACTTTAGGGCAAGTGCTAGGGCTAGTGTTATTGTTTACAGTAGCACATGGGGATAGAACTAGGGATAGGGCTAGGGCAAGAGTTAGAATTATTCTTAGGGTAGGGTTTGGATAAAGTTAGAGATAGAACTAATTTAGGGCTAGGATTAGGGCTAGTTATTTTTGTTTAGCTTGAGCCTATGGTTAGGGTTAGGGTTAGGTTTAAGTTTAGGGTAAGGGATGACATTATAGGTAGGTTTAGATGTAGGGTGAGGGTTAAAATCAGGGTTAGGTGTAGGGCTAGAATTAGGATTATGATTAAAGCTAGGGTTAGGGCTAGGATGAGGGCTAGGTGTGTTTTTAGGGTTAGGGCTAGGATTATGGTTACAGCTAATTTCAGGTCCAGAATTATGGTTAAAGATAGTTTTAGGATTAGGTTTATGGATACATCTAGGCTAAGGGTTAGGTGTTGGGGTATGGTCAAGTTTAGCTCTAGTGGTATTATTAGGGTCAAGGTCTGGGTTAGGGTTTGGGATAGGTTAAGGTTACAAGTTTGGGGTTGAATTAGTTTTAAGATTAGGGTTAGAGTAATGTTAGGGTTAGGTTTAGGATTCAGGCTTGGTTCAGGGTAACAGAAGTGTTAGGATTCAGGATAGGGTTATGTTTATGCCTAGGTTTATCATTATGGTTAGGGTTATGGTTATGGTAATGAATATAATTAGAGATCTGTTTAAGGTTAGAGTTATGGTTACAATTATGGATAGTGTTATGGTTAGGTTAGGTTTAAAACTAGGGTTAGGGCTTGATTAGGGCTAGGTTTTGGGTTATGTTAGGTGTAGCCTTAGGATTACAGTTAATATAAGTTCTAGGTTTAAAATTAGGGCTAATTTTAGGGTTTTAGTGCTAGGTTTAGTGTTAGGGTTAGGTTTACAGTTAAGGTGATATTTAGAGTTGGAAGTATTAGGGTCAGTGTCAGGTTCAGGGTTAGTTTTAGGGTTCAGCTTCCAATTTAAATTAGGGCTAGAGTAAGGTCTATGTGCATGGTTAGGGTATGGCTTTGGTTAATAGTTAGCATTAGAGCTATGGCTCTATTTTGTTTTAGGGCTAGGGCTATTGTTAGGGCTCATCTCAGGATTAGTATTATGGGGTAGGCTTAGGCTTCATGTTAGGGCTAGATTTAGAGCTACATTTTGCCTAAGGTTAGTACTAGAGATAAAGATAGGGCAAGGGTTAGTACTAGGGTTAGTGCTAGGGTTAAAGTTATGGTAAGAATCAGGGTTAGAAAGAGTGATAGGGCTAGTGTGAGAGTTAGAGTTAGTCTTAGAGCTAGGGTTAGGGTTAGGTTTAGGATAGGGCTAAATTATCGCTAGGGTTATGTTAGGGCTAGGGTTAGGGCTAGTTTTAGGATTAGGCTTAGGCATCGAGTTAGGGTTAGATTTAGAGTTAGATTTCAATCTAGAGTTATTGCTAGGGCTAAGAATAAGGCAAGGCTTACCATTAGTGTTAGGGTTAGAGTTAGGTTTTAGTTTAGGCTAAGGACATGGTTTTAATAGGTTTAGGGAAATATGAAGGTTAGTATTAGGGTTAGAAAGAGGGTTATGTTTAGGGTTATAATTAAGGGTATTTTAGGGCTATGATGAGGACTAGGATTTTTTTAGAGTTAAGGATAGTATTACGGCTATGGCTAATGTCAGGTCTATGGTGACAGTTAGGGATAGATTAAGTGTTATGTTTATGGCTTGGTCCAGTGTAAGGGATAGGTTTTTGGTGAGGCTCAGGTTTGGATCTAGGGTTATATTTAGAATCAGGGTCAGGATTAAGGTTTGGGTTAAGTTAGTGTTTAGGTTCAGGGCTCGACTTAGTGTTAAATTTAGATTTGGGGTAATGACAGGTTTAGGTTTAGGGTTTAGGTTTTGTTTAGTGTAATGTATTGTGTTAGGGTTAGGACTAGGGTTATCAGAAGGGTTAGTGTTACTGTTTGGGTAATCAATAGGATTTAGCCATAAGGTTAGGGCTAGGGTTATGTATAGTATTAAAGCTAGTATTTGGGTTAGTGTTAGGTTTAAGTTTAAGGTTAAAGTTAGATTTAGAACTCAGTTTAAGGCTAGTTTTTGGGTTAGTTTAGGGCTAGGGTTAAGGCTACCACTAATGTAAAAAGTAGGTTTATGATTACAGCTAGTTATAGAGTTAGAGTTAGGTCTATGTCTAGTGTTAAGATTAATTTTACAGTGATGATGATGTTTATAGCCAGGGTTAGTTTTAGGGTCAGAATCAGGGTCAGGGTCAGTTTTCGAGTTACGGTTAGACTATAATTAGAGATAGGTTTAGGGCTAGGTATAGGGTTAGGTTTTGACTTAGGATAAGGGTTAATGCTAGGGCTATGACTCAGTTTTGTTTTAGGGCTAGGAGTAGGGTTAGGGCTAGTTTTAAGATTAGTCTTAGGGGTCGGGCTATTATAAGTGTGAGATTTAGGCTTAGGCTAAGGATTATTGGATAAAAATAAGAGTTATGGTTAGATTTTGTTTTAGGGTTATGGATAAATTTAGAGTTAGGTTGAAATCTAGGTTTTGAGATAGGGCTAAGTATAGTACTAGGGTAGAGCTACCTTTAGGTCTAAGTGTATGGTGATGGTAAGGGATACGGTTATAACTAGGTATAGGGCTAGTTTCAGAGTTAGAGTTAGTCTTAGGGCTAGGGTTAGGAATAGGCTTAGTGTTAGGGTTAGGCCTAGGGTTAGGGCTAGGGTTTGTGTTAGTGTTAGGGTTCAGTTTAGGTTTAGGATAAGGGATGGGAATATAGCTACATTTAGGACTAGGGTGAGATTTAGGGTTAAGGTTAGGTCTAACGTTAGGGTTAGGATTATGATTAAGGCAAGGTTCATGGATAGGATGTGAGCTAATTTTTTGTATTAGGGTTAGGGTTAGGATTAGAGCTAGGGCTAATATCAGGTCTATTGAGTGGTTAGGAATAGTTTTAGTGTTAGGTTTATGGCTAGGTCTATTGTAAAGTTTAAGTTTTTTGTTAAGGTCAATTTTAGAGCTATAGGTATTATTAGAGTCATTGTCAAGGTTAGGGTTTGGGTTAGGCTAAGGTTTAGGTTTAGGGCTCAAATTAGCCTTATGTTTAGGGATCGGGTAATGACACAGTTAGGTTTCGGGTTCAAGATAGGTATAGGTTAATGGACAGGGTTAATGCTTGTTCTTGGGTTTGGGTTCTGCCTCGGGTTAGCATAAGGATTACAGTTATCTTAGGGTAATGAATAGGGTTAGAGATAGAGTTAGGGCTAGGGTTATGATTAGGAATATGTCTAGTTTAGACTTAGGGTTATGGTTAGGGCTAGGATTATTGTTAGGGTTATCTTAGTGTTAAAGCTAAGGTAGGGCTTGGGTTAGGGCTAGCTTTTGTGGTAGGTTAAGGCTATGGGTAATGTAAGAACTAGTGTAATGATTAAGACTAGTTTTATGGTTAATGCTAGGGCTAGGTGTAGTTTTAGGGTTATGGTGAAGTTTAGAGCTAGTGTTAGTGTTAATGTCAGGGACAGAGTTTGGGTACGGTAATGGTTAGTTTCAAAGCCAGAATTAGATCTAGGGTTAGGTCTAGAGGTAGGGTTAGATTTTGGGTTAGGTTAAGGGTTATTGTTAAGGGTAGGTCTAGTTTGTCTTTAGGTTAGAGGTATAGTTATGGCTAGATTTAGGATTAGGTTTAGGTCTAGGTCTATTATTAGTCTTAGGTTTAGGTCTAAGGTTACCAGTAGGGCTATTGTTAGGTTATGGTTTAGGGTTAGGTTTAGATTTAGATCAAAAATTAGTGTTAGGGTCAGAATAATGGTCATGGTTAGGGTTAGAGTTTGGATTATGGTTAGATCTAGAATGAAGGCTAGGGTTAAGACTAGTTATAGACTTAGGGTTTTGGTTAGGATAAGGATTAGTGCTAAGAATACGATTAGCATTAGGGTGGGGGTTTGGCTTAGGGTAAGGGATAGGGTTAGATCTAGGGTTAGGACAAGTGTTAGGGTTAGGTTTAGAATTAAAGCTAGTTAAAGTGTTAGGGCTTGGATTAGAGCTAGTTTTATATTAGGGTTAGGGCTACTGTTATGGTTACGGCTATTCTAAGAACTAGGGTAACAATTAGTGTTAGTTTTAGGGTTAGGTTCAGGTCTAGGTCTAGTGTTGGGATTAAGTTGAAGGTTAGGGTGATGTTTAGAGCTAGGTTTAGTGTTTGAATATGAGTCAGAGTCATGGTAATGTTTAGGGTTATGGTTAGGTTTCAAATTAGGGATATGGTTAGAGCTGGTGTAGGGTTAGGGTTTGCTCTAGGGTAAGGGTTAGTGTTAGGGGTATGGCTCGGTATTGTTTTAGGACTAGTTCTAGGGTTAGTGCTAATTTTAGGATTAAAGCTGGTTTCAGTTCCGTTTCAGAAGTTTTGTCGCTGATATACAGAAATGCCTTTGATTTATGTGTGTTGATTTTATATCCTGCCACTTTGCTGAATTCATTTATTAGTTCTAGTAGTTTTTTTGTAGACCCTTTTGGGTCTTCTAGGTATAGAATCATGTCATCTGCAAATAGTGATAATTTAAGTTCTTCCTTTCCTATTTTTATGCCTTTAATTTCTTTCGTCTGTCTAATTGCTCTGGCCAGTGTTTCGAGAACTATATTGAATAGAAGTGGTGATAGAGGGCATCCCTGTCTTGTTCCAGATTTTAGGGGGAATGCCTTCAATTTTTCTCCATTGAGAATGATGCTAGCCTGAGGCTTAGCATAGATAGCTTTTACAATGTCGAGGTAAGTTCCTGTTATCCCTAGTTTTTCTAATGTTTTGAACATAAAGGGATGCTGTACTTTGTCGAATGCTTTTTCTGCGTCTATTGAGATGATCATATGGTTCTTATTTTTAAGTCTATTGATGTGGTGAATAACATTTAT
>NW_026005589.1:437108-442150 GCF_001458135.2 Marmota marmota marmota | reverse complement strand
AGGATAGCATCTTCAACAAATGGTGCTGGGAAAACTGGAAATCCATATGCAACAAAATGAAACTGAATCCCCTCCTCTCGCCATGCACAAAAGTTAACTCAAAGTGGATCAAGGAGCTAGATATCAAATCAGAGACTCTGCGTCTGATAGAAGAAAAAGTTGGCTCCGATCTACATATTGTAGGGTCGGGCTCCAAATTCCTTAATAGGACACCCATAGCACAAAAGTTGATAACAAAAATCAACAAATGGGACTTACTTAAACTGAAAAGTTTTCTCTCAGCAAGAGAAACAATAAAAGAGGTAAATAGGGAGCCTACATCATGGGAACAAATTTTTACTCCTCACACTTCAGATAGAGCCCTAATATCCAGAGTATACAAAGAACTCAAAAAATTAAACAATAAGAAAACAAATAACCCAATCAACAAATGGGCCAAAGACCTGAACAGACACTTCTCAGAGGAGGACATACAATCAATCAACAAGTACATGAAAAAATGCTCACCATCTCTAGCAGTCAGAGAAATGCAAATCAAAACCACCCTAAGATACCATCTCACTCCAGTAAGATTGGCAGCCATTATGAAGTCAAACAACAACAAGTGCTGGAGAGGATGTGGGGAAAAGGGTACTCTTGTACATTGCTGGTGGGACTGCAAACTGGTGCGGCCAATCTGGAAAGCAGTATGGAGATTCCTGGGAAAGCTGGGAATGGAACCACCATTTGACCCAGCTATTGCCCTTCTTGGACTTTTCCCTGAAGACCTTAAAAGAGCGTACTACAGGGATACTGCTACATGGATGTTCATAGCAGACCAATTCACAATTGCTAGACTGTGGAACCAACCCAGATGCCCTTCAATAGATGAATGGATAAAAAAAATGTGGCATTTATACACCATGGAGTATTACGCAGCACTAAAAAATGACAAAATCATAGAATTTGCAGGGAAATGGATGGCACTAGAGCAGATTATGCTAAGTGAAGCTAGCCAATCCCTAAAAAACAAATACCAAATGTCTTCTTTGATATAATGAGAGCAACTAAGAACAGAACAGGGAGGAAGAGCAGGAAGAAAAGATTAACATTAAACAGATACATGAGGTGGGATGGAAAGGGAGTGAAAAGGGAAATTGCATGGTAATGGAGGGAGACCCTCATTGTTATACAAAATTACATATAAGAGGTTGTGAGGGGAATGGGAAAATAAACAAGGAGAAATATGAATTACAGTGATGGGGTAGAGAGAGACGATGGGAGGGGAAGGAGGGGGGATGGTAGAGGATAGGAAAGGTAGCAGAATACAACAGTTACTAATAGGGCATTATGTAATAATGTGGATGTGTAACCGATGTGATTCTGCAATCTGTATTTGGGGTAAAATTGGGAGTTCATAACCAACTTGAATCTAATGTATGAAATATGATATGTCAATAGCGTTATAATGTTTTGAACAACCAATAAAAAATAAATTTAAAAAAAAAGCTAGTTTCAGGGTTAGGCTGAGGCATTGGTTTAGGTTAGTTTTAGAGATAGATTTTGATCTAAAGTTAGTACTAGGGCTAAGAATAGTGCAAAGGTTATGACTAGGGTTAGAGCTTGGGTTAGGGTTACTGTAATGGATAGGGTTAGAAGTATGGATAGGTCTTGTGTGTGAATTATAGTTATCTTAATTCTAGGGTTAGGGTTAGTTTTAGGAATAGGGCAAAATTAGCACTAGGATATGGGCTATGTTTAGTTTTTAGGGCTAGATTTAGCAATAGATTTAGGGCTACACCTAGTTTTATTGTTAGGGTAAGGGTTAGGGATTAAGCTACATTAAGGGCTAAGGCGAGTGTTAGGTTTAGTGTTATGTCTGGGTTATGGTTATGGATATGGTTATGATTAGAGTTGGGATTAGTGGTAGGGTGTTCATTAGGATTAGGGTTAGTCTTAGAGTAATGTATTGGATTAGATGTATGATTAGCTTTAGGGTTAAGTTTAGGTTATGTTTAAATTTAGGTTTAGGGATAGGTTTAGTTTTGATTTATGGTAACGGTTACAGTTAAGTTTATGGCAAGGTTTAGGTTTAGGGTATGTCAAGTTTAAGGTTTATGATTAGGGTTAGGGATAGGGTTAGGTTTAGGGCTAGGGTTATTATTAGGGATATGGTTAGTTTTAGGGTAATATTAGAGTTAGAGCTACTGTTAGTATGAGGGTTAATGTTAGGATTAGGTCTAAGGTTAGGTTTAGTTTTAGGAATAGGGCTAGGGTTATGTTTAGGCTAAGGGTTATGCTTTGAGCTAGGGTTATGTGTAAGGCAAAGGTTAGGTTTATGGCTACATTTAGGATTGTGGTTATGCTTAGGGTAGATTTAGGCCTCAGATTATGGCTAGGTTTTATGTTAGGTTTAGGCCCATGGTTAAGGCTATGTGTAATGTAAGATCTAGTGTAATCTTTAGAGCTAGTTTTAGGGTTAGAGTTATGGCTATTTCTAGTGTTAGGTTTAGGTTTTGGGTTAGGTTTACAGCTAGGTTTAGTGTTAGTATTAGGGTCAGTGTTCAGGTTAGAGTTAGGTTTAAGGAGAAAGGCAGAATTAGGAATTGAGTTAGTTCTAGAGATAGGGTTAGTATTTGCTTTAGGTTAAGGATTATGTTAGGGCTAGTGCTCAGGTTTTTTTAGGTCTAGACCTAGAGTTATGGCTATATTTTGGATTAGGCTTAGATCTAGGGCTAGTGTTAGGGTTAGGTTTAGGTATAAGTTTACCCATAAGTCTAGTTTTAGGGTTTGGTTCAAGGTAAGGGTCACATTTAGACTGAGAGTTTGTGTTGGGTAAGGATTTTAGCTAGAGTTAGAGCTAGAATGAGGGCTAGATTTAGGACTAGTAATAGTGTTAGGGTTTGGATTAGGCTATGGATTAGGATTAGGACTCAGGTTTAGAATTATGGATAGGGTTTGGCTTAGGGTAAGTGATAGAGCTAGGTTTAGGGCTAGGCTTAGGGTTAGGTTTAGGGCTAAGGATACGTTTAGGTTTAGGTTTACTTCTAGGGTTAGGGCTCAGATTAGGGCTAGTTTTTCTGTTAGGTTTAGCACTAGGGTTAAGACTATGGCTAATATAAGAACTAACATTATGATTAGAGTTAGTATTTGGTCTACATCTAGTGTTAGCATTATCTATAGGGTTAGTGTGATATTTAGAATTAAGATTAGTGTTAGAATAAAAATCAGGGTCAGGGTTAATTTTAGGACTAGGAAATGAATTAGAGCTAGAAGGTTATGGCAAGGCTTAGGGTTAGGGTTTGGTTACGTTAATATTTAGGGTTAGGACAATGGCTCGTTTTTTGTTTTTTTTTAAGGGATAAGGCTAGGGTCATGGCTAGTTTTAGGATTATTGATAGTGTTTGGTCTAGTGGTAGTTTTAGAGTTAGGCTTAGGTTTACGGTCAAGTGTAGAGTTATGGTTAGATCTAGGGTAGGGTCTAGGGCTAGGGTTAGGACTAATGTTAGGGCTTGTGTTAGGTTTACTGTAATGGATAGGATTAGAACTAGAAATAGGGCTTGGGAGAGTTAGAGCTAGTCTTAGGCCAAGGTTAGGGGTAGAGATATGGTTAGGGATAAATTAGGGCTAGGATTAGTGCTAGGGTTAGTGTTCAGGTTAGGCTTATTTTAAGGGCTATAGATATGGTTAGTGTTAGAGTTAGAGTTAGTGATAGGTCAGGGGAAAGGATGGGGTTATACCTAAGTTCAGGTCTGGGGCAAGGGTTAAAATTAGAGATAGGGCTAGAGTTAGGGTTTGGGTTAGGATTAAGGCTAGGTATAGGCTAAGATGAGGACTAGTGTTTGTGTCAGGTTATGGTTATGATTAGGGCTGGTGTGGTAAGCAATTCTTATAGACCGTGGCTGCCATTAAAAGATGGCGCCGGCTTCCACTGTGGCCTGTGATAAACAACTCCTTTTATGGAGAGTTGGCACGCAATCCCTTACCACCCTATGAGAGAGATCCACGTGGCGGCTTAGGATTGGGATGCGGGGGGCTTTATTAAGCTGTGCTTGGGCGTGGCGGGCGTGGGCGCTAGAAGAATGATACATGACTCAAGGCCTGAATAAACTGTTGAAAGAAGAATCCTGTGTTGTGTTTCCCTTGCCGGCGAGGGGTCACGACAGTTGATGGCCCGCACGGGGAACATATTCCTCGAACCCAGGATCCAGAACTTTCAGCAGTCAGGGTGGTGCACCAGTAAGTTCCCAGGTAAGTGGGAATCCACAAGTAAGTAGCGGGACACTCCTCTGTAGAAAAGGAGAGAGCAGGGATTTCATAGAACAGAACGCTCCTCTGTAGAAAAGGAGAGAGCGGGGATTTTTGTACTTTCACTTTCATTATATCTTTGGAGACATTATGGGCGCTACCTCTTCAAGCCCAATTTTGTTGGCCCTAGATGGGTTGCTACGTTCAAAAGGACTTAAGGTAAAGCAGAGCACTTTGCAGATGTTTTTGAAAGAAGCTGATATAGCAGCTCCTTGGTTTGCCTTTTCAGGGAGTCTTACGATTCCTAGCTGGGACAAATTAGGGAAAGATTTAGATTTCGCTCGTGAACAAGGCACCTTAGAGGGTGGTGTTATACCACTTTGGAAGTTAGTTAGAGGATGTATAACAGATGGTAAATGCCAAGAAGCTGTGAGTGAGGGTCAAGCTGTTCTTGAACAACTACATGAGGAGAGATGTGAAGGGTCACATAGCGAAGTGGCAGAGAGTATTAAGAGTAAGAGTAGTGAGAAGGCAAAAGAGCCTGAAAATAAAAAATAGGAGAAGGCTCTACCCAGACTTGACCGAATTCAAACACCTGAGGACACAAGTGGCTCAGAGTGTTCTGAGGACTTTGATATATTGTTACAGCAACTACGTAAGATAAAAATAAAAAGGAAGAAAAAGGAGACACAAAACATGCAAGCCTACCGTAAGAAGGGGGAGGGATCTAATATTAGTCAACAAGTTTCTGAGGGGGAGGTTGAAAATCTAGAAGAAGATATGGTGCCGGTTGCCCCACCCCCGTATGTGGGGGG
>NW_026005589.1:413599-432491 GCF_001458135.2 Marmota marmota marmota | reverse complement strand
AGGTTATGGCTAAGTCTAGTGTGAGGTTTAGGTTTAGATTAAGTGTCAGGTTTAATGCTAGGTGTATTATTAGAGTCAGGGTTCGAATAAGGTTTGGTTTAGGTTAAGATTCAGGGTTAAAGCTTGGATTAGCATTAGGGATATGGTTAGGGTCTGGGTTAGGGTAATTGCTAGGGTTATGGATAGGGGGAGAGTTAGAGATAGTCTTAGGGCTAGGGCTATGGATAGTATTAGGTTTAGGATTAGGGCTAGATTAGAGCTATGGTTAGTGGTAGGTTTAGGCCTATTTTTAGGACTAGGGTTAGGGTTAGCATAAAGGTTAGTGTAAGGTATGATATTATAGCTACATTTAGGGCTAGGGCAAAGCATAAAATTAGGGCTAGGGCTAGGGTTAATATTAGGGCTAGGATTAAGGCTAGGCTTAGGGATAGGATTAGGATTAGGATTTGTGTTAGGGTTAGGTCTAGGATTAGGGATAGAGCATATGACAAGTCTAGGATTTTGTTTAGGGATAGTTTTAGGCTAAGTATTATGGTCAGGTCTATTGTAAATGTTAGGTTGAAGGTTAGGTTCAGGTTTACCACTAGAAGTATTATTAGGGTGACAGTCACGGTTGAGAAATGTGTTAGGTTTAGGCTTAGGGCTCAAATTAGCATTAGGGTTAGTGTTAGGGTTAGGTAATGGATATGGTTAAGTTTAGGGTTAAGTTTAGAATTAGAGTAATGGACAGATTTAGGGTTAGGGATAGGGTTAGGTTTAGGCCTAGGGACAGAATTCGGTTAGGGTTATGGTTAGGGTAATTGATGGATTAGAGCTAATTTTAGGACGAGGGTTATGGTTAGGTTAGAGCTTTGGTTAGGGTTAGGCCTAGGGTTAGTATATGGTTAGGGTTTTGGTTAGTTAATGGATAAGATTTGAGCTCAGGATAGGGTTAGGATTATGATTAGGATTAGGGCTATGTTTTGGGATAAATTTTGGTTTGGACAATTTTAGGTTTATGGTTAGGTTTATGTTAGGTGTTAGGGTAGCGTTAGGGTTAAGGTTATGGTTAAAGCTAAGGTTAGGGCTCTGATTAGGTCTATGTTTTGAGTTAGGTTAGGGCTATTAGTACTAGGGCTAATGTAAGAACTAGGGTTATGAAAAAGACTAGTGTTAAGTTTAGTATTATGTCTAAATCTAGTGTGTAGATTACTTTTAGGTGTTGGGTGATGATTAGAGATAGGGTTCGTTTACCATCAGAGTCAAGATCAGTGTCACTGATCAGAGTTAGAGATAGACTCATATTAGGCTAAGGTTAAGGGTAGGTATAGGGTTAGGGTTTGTGTAAGGGTTAGCGTAAGAATTAGGGATAGATCTATCATCAAGTCTAGGATTATGGTTTGGTTAGGGTTAGCATTAGGGTTTTGTCACTGTTTAGTTTTACAGATAGGGCTACTTTTAGGACTATTGATAGTTTTGGCTCTAGTGGTATGGTGAGGTTTAGGCTTAGGTTTACTGTTATGGTTAGATCTAGGTTTAGGGCTATGGCTAGGTTTAGGGCTAAGTTTAGAGCTAGTGTTAGGGTTATCAACAGAGAGAGTTAGAACTAAAAATTTGGCTAGGGTGAGAGTTAGAGTTAGTCTTAGGGCTAGGGTTAGGGTTAGTTTAGTGTTAGGGATAAATTAGGACTAGATTTAGTTCTAGGGTTAGTTTATGGTTAGGCCTAGGTTTAGGGTTAGGGTTAGGGTTAGGGAAAGGAATAGGTTTATTGCTAGGTTTAGGGCTAGGGTGAGGTTTAGAATTAGGGTTAGAACTAGGGTTAGTATTAAGGTTATATTTAGTTCTAGGATGAGCATTTGTTTTAGAGCTAAGGATAAGATTAGGGATAGGGCTAATGTCAGGTCTAGATTCATGGTTAGTGTTAGTTATAGGGTTAGGTTATGGCTAGGTCTAGTGTAAAGTTTAGGGTTAGGTAAGAATCAGGTTTAAAACTAGGTGTATTATTAGTGTCAGGGTCTGGGTTTAGGTTAAGTTTTAGGGATAAGGATTGAATTAGCTTTAGGTTTAGGGTTATGGATAGGGTAAGGGATAGAATTAGGTTTATGGTAAGGTTAGGTTTAGAGTAATGGATAGGTTTAGTGTTAGCGATAGTGTTATCATTTGGCCTAGGGATAGCATCTGGGTTAGGCTTTTCTTTAAGGTAATAAATACGATTAGAGCTAAGGTTAGAACTAGGGTTAAGGTTAGGTTTATGGTTAGGGTTAGAATTAGGCCTAGGGTTAATGTTAAGGTTAGGTTTAGGGTAAGTGTAGGAATTTGAGCTAGGGTTAGTGCTAGGGTGAGGGTAAGCGTTTGAGTCAAGGCTAGGGTTTTGTTTAGTGTTAGGGTTATCTTTAGGCTAAGGATTAGAATTTGAGGTAGGGTTAAGGCTAGGGTGAGGATTAGCATTAGGTTTAGGTCTAAGGTTATTGTTAGGGTTATGATTAAGCCTAGGTTTATGTCTAAGATAAGGGCTAGGTTTTGTGTGATGTTTAGGGCTAATGTTAGGGCTATGGGTAATGTAAGAGCTAGGGATATGGTTATGGCTAGTGTTAGGGTCAGGGTTATGGATAAGTCTATATTTGGGCAAGGTTTTGGTTTAGGATATGGTTTAGAGCTAGAGTTTTTATTAGGTTAATGGTCATTGTTGATTTAGGATTAGTTTTATGATTAAGGCCTCAATCAGGACTAGCATTTGTTTGAGTGATATGTTTAGTCTTTACATTAGGTTAAGGGTTATTCTTAAGGCTAGTGCTAAGTTTGTTTGTTTTTTTTTTTTTGAGTCAAGTCAAGATTAATGACTCTATTTAGGATTAGGTTTGGTCTAGTGCTAGTGTTACTGTTAGGTGTAAATATAAGTTTACTGGTAAGGGTAGTGTTAGAGTATGGTTTAAGGTTAGGGTAAGGTTTAGATCTACGGTTAGTGTTAGGATCTGAATAAGGGTCAGGGTTAGGAATAGGGTTAAAGCTAGAATGAAGACCAGGTTTAGGACTAGTAATAGAGTTAGGGTTTGGGGTAGTCTAAGGATTAAGTTTAGGACTAGAGTAGCATTAGGGAGAGGGTTTGGCTTAGGGTAAGGGTTAGGTTTAGAGGTAGGGTTGGGGTAAGTGTTAGAGTTAGTGCTCAGATTAGGCTAAAATTTGAGTTAGCATTAGGGCTTTGGCTAATGACAGAACTAGTTTTCTGATTAGGGCTAGTTCTAGGGTTAGCATTAGGGCAATATTTAGAGCTGGGGTACTGTTAGGGTCCCAGTCAGGGTCAGGATTATTTCTATGGTTAGAATTAGTACTCAAATTAGGGCTAAGTTTAGGGATAGGGGTAAGGTTAATATTTGTTTAGGTTAAGGGTTAGGGTTAGGATTATGGCTCGGTTATTTTTTAGGGCTAGGGTAGGTTTAGATCTAGTTTTCCAATTAGCATTAGGCTTAGGGCTAGTGTTAGGGTGAGGTTTGGGTTTAAGTTTAAGGTTTACAACTAGGTTTAGGGCTTGGATGATGGTTAGAGTTAGGGTTGAGGCTAGGGATAGGACTAGATTTTGTGTTATAATAAGGGATAGGTTTTGAAATTTGGATACGTTTAGGGTGAGAGTTAGAGTTAGTCTTAGGGCTAGAGGTAGGATTAGGTTTAGGATTAGGTTTAAATTACAGCTAGGATTAGCCCTAGGGTTAGTGTTAGGTTTTGACCTAGAGTTAGGGCTTGGGTTCAGGTTAGCATTAGGTTTAGGATAAAGTATGATGTTACATCTACATTTTGAGCTAGGGCATGGGATAAAATTAGGGTTAGGGCTCTGGTTAAGGTTAGGATAAGGATTAAGGCTAGGTTTAGGGCTAGGATTAGGGGAAGGGTTTGTGCTAGGTTTAGGGCTACTATTTGGTCTATGGCTAATGTCAGTTCTAGGATTATTGTTAAGGGATAATTTTAGGTTTAAGTTTATGACCAGGTCTATTGTAAGGGTTACATTGAGGGTTAGGGTTAGGTTTACAGCTAGGGGTATTATTAGGGTCAGAGTCAGGATTAGAGTATGGGTTAAGTTAAGGTTTAGGGTTAGGGCTAAATTTAGCATTAGGGTTAGGTTAATAGATATGCTTAGGTTTCAGGTTCAGGTTAGATTTAATATAATGGACAGCATTAGGGTAAGGCGTAGGGTTAGAGTTAGGGCTAGAGATAGAATTTGTTTAAAGATATGGTTCAGGTAATGGATAGGATTAGAGCTACAGTTAGGACTAGAGTTATGGTTACGTGAGGTCTATGTTTAGGGTTAGGCCTAGGGTTAGATTTTGCTTAGGGTTATGGTTAGGGTAATCGATAAAATTATGTCTAGGTTGAGGACTAGTATTTTGGTTAGCAATAGGGCTATAGTTTGGTTTATGTTTTGGGTTAGTTCAAGCTTTAGGTTTAGGGTAAGGTTTAGGTTAAGTGTTAGGGCTAGGGATTGGGTTAGGGCTATGATTAAAATAAGAGTTAGGGCTAGGAATAGGACTAGGACTTGGGTTAGGTTAGGGCTTGTGTGGGACTACGGCCAATGTAAGAACTAGGGTTAGCATTAGGTCTAGATCAAAGTCTAGTGTTTAGATTAGATTTAGGTTTAGGGAGATGATTAGAGATAGGGTTTGTATTAGGGTCAGTGTCAGGATCAGTATTACTGATCAGAGTTAGGGATAGGACTCGAAGTAGGGCTAGGTTTAAGTCTAGGTGTAGGGTTAGTTTTGGTCTTAGGGTTAGGGTAAGAATTAGGGATAAGGCTAATGTCAGGTCTAGGGTTAGGTTAGGGCTATGGCTCAGTTTTGCTTTAGAGCTAGGGCTGGGTTAGAGCTAGTTTTAGGATTAGTGATCGTGTTAGAACTAGTGCTAGGATGAGGTTTAGGCTCAGATTAATTGTTATGGTTAGATTTAGGTTTAGGGCTAGGGCCTGCATTAGGGTAAGGTTAGGGCTGGTGTTAGTGTTATGGTCATGGTTAGGGTGAGAACTAGAAATAGGACTTGGGTGAGATTAGACTTATTCTTTGGGCTAGAGTTAGAGGTAGGTTTAGGGTTAGGGCTAAATTAGGGCTAGGATTAGTGCTAGGGTTAGTGTTAGGATTAGGCCTAGGGTTAGGGCTAGGGTTATGGGTAGTGTTAGAGTTAGGGTTAGGGTTTGATTTAGGGGAAGGGGGTTATAGCTTGGTTTAGTGCTAGGGTTCAGGTTAGAATTTGATTTAGGGCTAGGGTTAGGGTTTGGCTTAGGATAAAGGCCAGGTTTAGTGCCAGGATGTGGATATATGTTAGGGCTAGGTCTACGATTAGGGCTAGGGCTAATGTCAGGTCTAGGTTCAAAGTAAGTGGTAGTTTTATTGTTAGGTTATGGCTAGGTCTAGTGTAAGTTTTAGTTTTAGGGTAAGGGTCATGTTTAGAGCTAGGTGTTTTATTAGGTTCAGGTTCCGGATATGGTTTTGTTTAGGTTAATATTTAGGGTTAAGTGTTGTATTAGCATTAGGATTTGGTTTATTATTCGGGTAATGGATAGGGTTAGGTTTAGGATTCAGGTTAGGTTTAGAGAAATGGATATGGTTATTGTTAGTGATAGGGTTAGCGTTAGGCTTAGGGTTAGCATTTGATTTAGACATATCTTTAGGGTAATGGATAGGGTTAGAGCTAAGGTCAGGGCTAGGGTTAAGGTTAAATTTATGGCTAAGTTTAGGGTTACACGTAAGGTTAGTGTCAGGGTTCGATTTAGGGTAAGTATTAGGATTTGAGCTAGGGTTAGTTCTAGGGAGAGGTTTAGGGTTAGAGTCCCAGCTAGGGTTAGGGTTAGTGTTAGTTTTATGATTAGGGAAAAGGTTAGAGTTTGAGCTAGGTTGAGAACTAGGTCAAGGATTAGGGTTAGGGTTAGTTCTAATGTTACGGTTAGAGTTACGATTAGGGCTAGGTTTATGGCTAGGATAAGGGCTAGGTTTGTGTGATGTTTATGGCTAGCATTAGGGCTATGGGATATGGTTATGGCTAGATTTATGGTTAGAGTTATGGATAAGTCTAGTGTTAGGGTTACATTTTGTGTTAGGATAAGATTTACAGCTACGGTTTGTGTTAGAGTAAGCGTCAGTGTTTGCGTTAGGTTAGGAATAGCGTTGGGTCTAGTCATAGAGTTAGTCTTTGTGTTAGGTTAAGGGTTATTGATAGGGCTAGTTCAAGGTTTTTCTTTAGGGCTAGGGCTAGATTTATAACTCTATTTAGTAGGTTTGGTCTAGTGCTAGTGTTAATATTAGGTTTTTTCATAGGTTTACTGGAAGGGAAAGAGTTAGGGTCTGGTTTAGTGTTAGTGTCATGTTTAGATCTAGGTTTAGTGTTAGGGTCAGAATAAGGGTCATCTTTTGGGTTAAATGTAGAGCAAGAATGAAGCCGAGGATTAGGACTACTAAAAGAGTTTGTGTTTGGGAGAGGATAAGGATTAATTTTAGGACTAGGTATAATTAGGTTGAGTGTTTGGCTTATAGTACCATTAATTAGGATTAGAGTAAGTTTTAAGATTAGGGATAGGGTTAGGGATAGGTTTGGGGTTAGGGTTAGGGTAACTGTTCAAATTAGGTTTAGTGTTAGGGTTGCAGTTTGCATTAGTATTAGGGTTAGAGTTAAGGTTAGGGTAGCATTAGAGTTTGGGTTAGGGTTATATTTAGGTTTAGGGTTAGTGTTAGGTTTAGGGTTATGGTTACTGTTAGGTTTAAACTTAGGATTAGTTGATTGTTAAGGTTAGGGTAAGGGTTAGGGTTAGAGTTAGTGTTAGTGTTAGGTTTATTGTTAGGATTTGTGTTAGGGTTAGGTTTTGGATTACGCTTAGGGTTTCAGTCAAGATTAGGGTAACACTTAGGTTTAGGCTTAGTATTAGAGTTAGGGTGGGGTTAGTGTTAGGGTTAGCGTTAGGTTTAGGGGTAGTGTTTGTGATAGGATTAGTTTAGGATTGGGGTTCATGTTAGGGTTAGGGTTACTATTAGAGTAAGGGTTAGGGTTGGCTTTAGGGGTAGTGTTAAGTTAGTGTTAGGGTTAGTTTTCGGTTACAGTGAGGTTTTGTGTTAGGTTTAGAGTTAAGGTTATCTATAGGGTTACGGTTAAGATTAGAGTTAGAATTAGGGCTAAGGTTTCGATTAGTGTTATGTTTAGGTTTGGGCTTGGAGTTAGTTATAAGGTTAGGGTTGGGGTTAGGGTTAGTGTTAGGTTAAGGATTAAGGTTACTGTTAGGTTAGGGTTATGGTTTTGTTATGGTTTGTGTTAGGGTTAGTATTAGGATAAGGGTTTTTTGTTAGGGTGAGGTTTAGGGTGTGGGTTAGTATTAGGGTTAAGGTTAGGATTAGCTTTAGGTTTTGTGTTAGAGTTATGGTTAAGGTTAGTGTTGGAGATACAGTTAGGAATAGGGTTAGGTTTCATGTTAGAGTTGAAGTTAGGGTTAGTGTTAGGGTTAGGTGTAGTTTTATAGTTAGGCTTAAGGTTAGTGTTACAGTTAGTGTTAGGATTACACTTTGAGTTATTGTTAAAGTTAGGTTTAGGGTTAGTGTTAGGTTATGGTTTAGACTAAGTTTAAGGGTTAGGGTTAAGTTTAGGTTTATGGTGAGGTTTAGTGTCAGTGTTCGGGTTAATGCTAGTGATAGGGATTGGGTTAGGGTTAGGGTTAGTGATAGGGTTAGGTTTAAGTTTAAGGTTTGTTTAGTGTTAGGGTAAGGTTAGGTTTAGGAAAGTGTTAGGGTTATGGTTAAGATTAGGGTTAGGGTTAGTGTTAGGGTTATGGTTCATGGTAGGGTTAGGCTTCATTGTAGGGTTAGGGTTAGGGTTAGGGTTAGGTTTAGGATTAAAGTTAGGTTTAGGGTTAGGGTAGTGTTAGTGTTAGTGTTAGGTTTAGGTTTAGTTTTAGGGTTAGTGTTAAGGTTAGGGTTAGGGTTTTGTTTATTGAGAGCATTAAGGTTAGGTTAGAGTTTGTGTATGAGTTAGGGTTAGGGTTAGTGTTAGGGTTAGGTTAGTGTTAGAGTTAGTGTTAGTGTTAGTGTTAGGGTTTGGTTTAGGGATAGTGTAAGGTAAATGTTAATTTTAAAGCTAGTATTAGAGTTAGGATTAGGTTTAAGGATAGTGTTACTATTAGGTTTAGGGTTAGGGTTATGTATAGTGTTAGGTTTATGCTTAGGGATAGTGTTAGGATTAGGGTTAGTGTTACACTTAGAGTTTGGGTTAGGTTTAAGTTTAGGAATTGGGTTAGGATTAGTTTGATGGTTAGGAGTATGGTTTGGGTAAGGGTTAGGGTAAGGGTTAAGTTTAGAAGTAGGGTTAGGGTTTGTGTTAGGGTTATGGTTAGGGTTACGGTAGGATTATGAAAAAGTTAGGGTTATGGTGAGTGGAGGGTTAGTTATAGGGTTAAGGGTAGTATTAGGATTAATGTTAGGGTCAATGTTAGGGTTTCATTTAGGGTTAATGTTCGGTTTAGCATTACGGTTATGGTTAGGTTTAGTGATAGTGTTAGTGTTGGGGTTAGGGTTAGTGTTAAGGTTAGTGATAGTGTTACATAAGGTTTAGGGGTAGGATTAGATTAGGTTTAGGTTTTTCATTTGGATTAGGTTTTGTGTTCAGGTTAGGAATTGGGTTAGAAGTCAGGTTATGGTTAGTGTTAGGATTAGAGTTAGGGTTAGGGTTGGTATTAGGGTTTGTGTTAGAATAAAGGTTAGGTTTAGTATTACTGTTTAGGCTAGGATTAGAGATAGGTTTAGCATTATTATTAGGTTTATGGTTAGTGTTAGTATTAGGGTTAGTGTTAGGCTTAGGTTAAGGTTAGGATTTGTGTTAGGTTAAAAAAAAAGGGTTAGTTTTAGTAATAGGATTAGTTTTAGTAATTAGCATTAGTTTTAGTGTTAATGTTATGTTTAGAGTATGGATGGGGAATGTTTAGGGTTAGGGTTAGGGGCATGATAGGGTTAGTTTTAGGGTTAGTGTTGGGTTTAGGTTTAGGGTTAGGATTAGGATTAGTGTTAGGGTCATCATTAGGGTTAGAGTTTGTGATAGATTAGAGTTAGGGTTAGAATTATTTTTTAGGTTTAGGGTTAGGGTTATTGTTAGGGTTAGTATTATGTTTAGGTTTAGCTTCATGGTTAGGGTTAGTGTTAGGGTTAGGGGCGTATTTCCTGTTAGGGTTAGGATTAGTGTTAGGGTTATGGTAAAATTTAGGGTATTGTGAGGATTAATAATAGTGTTTTGATTAGTTTAGTGTTAGGGTTAGTGTTAGGTGAGGGTAAGGGTTGGTTTAGTGTTAGTTTGAGTGTTAGTTTTAGTGACAGGGTTAGTGTTAGGTTACAGTTACTATTGCAGTTTAGGTTAGTTGTAGAATTAGGGTAAGAGGTGCAGTTACATTTAGAATTAGGTTTAGTGTTAGGGTTAGGGTTAGCTTTAGGTTTAGTGTTAGATTTACTATTAGTGATTTTCTTACATTTTGGTTAGGGTTAGTGTTAGTTTTAGAATTGTGGTTAGTGGTAGGTTAGGGTAAGGTTTAGGGATAGGGTTGGGGTTAATGTTAGGGTTAGGGTAATGGTTAGTGTTAGGGTAATGATAAGGTTTAGGGCTTGGGTTAGGGTATGAAAAGAGTTTTAGGGTTAGGGTTAGGGTGAGATTTAGTTTTAGGGTTAGTTTTAGTGTTAGGATTCTGTTAGGGTTTGTGCTAGGGTTACAGCTAGGGTTAAGTTTAGGGTTAGGTTTAGGGTTAGCATTAGGGTTAGTGTTAGGATTTGTTTTAGGGTTAGCATTGGGTTAGTCTTTGGGTTACAGTTAAGATTACATTTATGGTTAAAATTAAGTTTAGTATTAGGGATAGGGTTAGGGTTAGGGTTAGTGTTAAAGTTAAGGTTAGGGTTAGGGTTAGTGTTAGGTTTAGGTTTAGGGTTAGAGTTTATGATAGGGTTATGTTAGGCTTAAGGTTCAGGTTAGGGTTAGGGTTAGTTTTAGAGTTAGGTTTAGGTTTGGCATTAGGATTAGGGTTATGATTAGTGTTAGGGTTAGTGTTCCGTTAGGGTTAGGGTTTGTGTGAGGGGTAGGGTTATATTGAGGGTTACGGGTAGGGTTAGGGTAAGGGTGAGTTTTAAGTCTTAAGTTAGTGTTAGGTTAAGATTAGATTTAGAATTAAGATTCAGGTTCACGTTAGGGTTAGAGTTAAGGTCAGTGTTAGGTTTAGGTTTAAAATTAGAGTTAGTTGTACAATTAAGGTTAGTTTTATGGTTAGTGTTGGGTTAATATTACTGTTTTGGTTAGGTTTAGTGTTAGGGTAATGGTTAGGGTTAGTGTTAGTTTAGGGTAAGTGTTAGGTTTAGTGTTAAATTTTGGGTTAGGTTTAGAGTTAGTGTTAGTTTTAGGGTTTGGGTTAAGGTTAGGATTGAGGTTATTGTTAAGGTTAGGATTAGTGTTAGGTTAGGGTTACTGTTGCAGTTAGGTTTAGTGTTAAAAGGTTTAAGGTAAGAGGTCCTTTTATGGTTAGGGTTAGTTTTAGGGTTAGTGTTAGTGTTCTGTTCATTGTTAGAGTAAGTATTAGTGTTTTGGTTAGGTTTAGGGTTAGGATTAGTGTTAGTTTTAGAGTTGGGGTTATTGTTAGGTTAGGGTAATTGTTAGGGTTAGCGTTAGTGTTAGAATTTGTGTTAGTGTTTGTGTTAGGGTTAGAGGAAGGTTTAGGCTTAGAGTTAGGTTTAGTTTTAGTGTTTGGGTTAGGGTTGGATTTCCAGTAGTGTTTTGGTTGGTGTAAATTTAGGGTTAGGATTTGGGTGAAGTTTAGGTTATGGTTAGGGTTAAAATTTTGGTTTATGTTACGTTTAGTTTTAGGGTTAAGATTACGGTTATGGTTGCAGTTACAAATAGTGATAGTGTTAGGTTTATGGATAATGTTATTGTTCAGGTTATGGTTAGTGTTAGGATTAGGGTGAGTGTTAGGGTAACGTTTAGGTTTAGGTTTAGGGTTATAATAAGAGTTAGAGTTAGTGTTAATTTTAGGGTTAGGGTTATTGTTAGGGTTAGGTTTAGGGTAAGTGTAAGTGTTAATGTTAGGGTTACAATTAGAATTAGTGTTATTGTTTGGTGTAGCATTATAATTAAATATATTGGTAGATTTATGGTTAGGATTATGGTTAGTTTCACATTTAGAGTTTCATTTAGTTTTAATGTAAGGGGTAGGGTTAGATTTAGGATAACCCTTATATTTAGGAATTTTGGTTAGATTTAGGTTTATGATAATGGTTAGATTTAGGTTTCAGGTTATGGTTAAGGTTAGGGTTAGGGACAATATTAGGGATAGGTTTAGGTTTGGGATTAGGTTTAGGGTTAGGTTTAGGGTAAGTTGTAGGGTTAAAGATAGGTTTAGGGTTAAAGTTCGTGTTAGAGTTAGTGTTACGGTTAGTGTACGTTTTAGTGTTAGGTTTAGGGTTTGGTTAGTTTTAGGGTTAGAATTATTATTTGGGTTAGATTTAGGGTGAGGTTTATGGTTACTGTAAGGTTGGTTTTAGGATTAGGGTTAGTGTTGTTTAGTGTTAGGGTAAGTTTAGGTTTAGTGTTTGTGTTACTGATAGGTTTAGGTTAGGGTTAGTGTTACTTTTACGCTTAGTGTTAGTGTCAGGGTTAAAGTTAGGGTTCATGTTAGTTTTCGGGTTAGTGTTAGGCTTAGGGATAGGTTTAGGGTTATGGTAAGGTTTAGGGTTAGGGTGAGGTTTATGATGAGAGTTATAGTTTGGGTTTAGTGTTAATGTTAGGTTTAGTGTTATGATTATCATTAGGGTTAGGGTTATGTTTAGGATTAGGGTTAGGTGATGTTTAAGTTGAGAATTATGGTTAGGGTTAGTGTTAGTATTAGGGTTAGGTTTGGAGTTAGGGTTCGTGTTAGGTGTAGGGTTAGATTTAGGTTTACTTAGAATTAGGGTTAGGATAATAATTCTTTTTAGGGTTAGGGTTAGGGTTAGCCTTAAGTTTGTAGTCATTGTAAAAGTTAGGTTCAGGGTTAGTGTTCGTGTTTCATCAGGTTTAAGGTAAGTTTTAGGGTTAGGTTTAGTTTTGTGATTACAGTTAGTATTACTGTTAGAGTCTGGCTGGGCACAATCAGGAGCCACTTGTCAAAAGAAACTAACTTTATTTTTAGAACCACATACGCCAAACAAAACAGCCTCTCAGGAAAAACCCTCAGAGCCTCAACTGCCACCACCGGCTTTCCACAAGCCTCTGTCTCCCACACAAGCTTCTCTCCACCTCCCACAATCCTCCTGCTCTTGAGGCCGATTGGCTGGGTCACGTGGGCGGAGCCAAAAAAGTCCCCCAATGAGTAGCTCCGTGGTCTGAAAGGGCAGGGAAACAGCCCAATGAGCATCACCGCAGAGGAGCCAATCAGCAAGATGTTGCTGGGGCCGCTGTGAGCCAATCATCAGCCGGCAGCTGGAAGTTTGCTGGCAGCTGGAAGTTTGCTGGGGCCCCGTCGGCTGTGGCTCTCAACAGTTTTAGGGTTAGGTTTAGTTTTGTGATTACAGTTAGTATTACTGTTAGAGTTAAGGTTAGGGTTAAGTTTAGTGTTAGGATTAGGGTTAGTGTTATGGTTATGGTTATGTTTATGAGTAGGATTAGTGTAGGATTAGGTTTAGGATTAAGGTTAGGTTAGAATTAGAGTTAGGGTTTTGGTTATTTTTAGGGTTAGGGTTAGAGTTTGGGTTACAGTTAGTGTTAGGGTTATGGTTAGGATCATGTTTACTTAGAATTAGTGTTATGTTTAGGGTTCGTGTTAGAGGAGGGTTAGGGTTAGGCTTAGGTTAGGTTTAGGTCTGGGGTTAAGGTTAGGGTTAGTGTTAGGGTTAGTGTTCGGTTTAGGGTTATGATTAGTGTTAGGGTGAGGGTTAGGGTTTGTGTTTGGGATAGGATTAGGTTTAGTTTGTATGTTAAGGTTAGTTTTAGGGTTAGTGTTATGGTTAGTATTAGGGTTAAGTTAGTTTTAGGTTTAGGATTATTCTTAGTGTAATGTTTAGGTTTGGGGTTAGTGTTAAGATTAGGGTTAGGTTTAGAATTAGTGTTAGGTTTACTTTTGGTGTTATGGTTAGTGTTAGGCTTAAGGTTAGGTTTAAGCTTAGGTTTAGAAATAGGGTTAGGGTTAGTGTTAGGGTAAAATTAGTGTTAGGGTTAGGATTAATATTAGGGTTAAGTTTATGTCAGGGTTAGGGTTACAGTTAGGTATGGTTTAGGGTTAGTGTTTTGATTAAGTTTTCATTTAGTTTTAAATTATTGGTTAGTGTTAGAGTTAGGGTTAGTGTTTGTGTTAGGGTTAGTGTTAGAGTTAGGATTAGGGTTAGGTTTAGTGTTAGGTTTAGAATTAGTGTTAGGATCAGGGTTAAGGTTAGGTTTAGGGATAGTGTTATGGTTATGGTTATGGTTAGGGTTAGGGTTGGTTTTAGATTTAGTGTTTGGCTTTGTTTTAGGGTTATATTGAGGGTTACAGTGAGGGTTAGTGTTAGAATTAAGGTTAGAGTTAGTGGTAGAAATAGTGTTTGGGTAAGGGTTAGTTTTGTGTTTAGGCTTAGTGTTAGCATTGAGGTTAGGATTAGGGTTAGTGTAAGAGTGAGTTTTAAGGTTATTTTTAGGTATTAAGGTTATGGTTAGGATTATGGTTATAGTTAAGATTAGGTTTAGGTTTAGGGTTTAGGGAAAGGTTTACATTAGATTTAGGTTTAGGGTTAGGATTATATTTATTGAAAGGGTTATGGTTAGGTTTAGGGTTAGTCTTAGGGTTTGGGTTAGGGTTAGAGTTAGTGTTTGTGTTAGGTGTAGGTTTAGGGTTAGTGTTAGAGTACTGTTAGGGTTAGGGTTAGGGTTAAAGATAGGATTAGGTTTAAGTTTAGGTTCAGTTTTAGGGTTAGGATTAGGGATAGTGTTAGGGTCAGATTAATGGTTCGTGTAAAGGTTAGTGTTAGTTAGTGTTACGGTTGGGGTTAGAGTTACGGTTAGTGTTAGGTTAGTTTTAGGGTTAGTGTTAGGGTTAGAGTTATTTTTAAGCTTATGTTTAGTGTTAGTGTTTAGATTAGGATTAGGAGTATTGTTAGGGTTAGGCATATGATTAAGGTTAGTTTTAGGGTTAAGGCTAGGGTTAATAATAGGGTTAGTGTTGTGAATAGGGATAATGTTATGATTAGGGTTCATGTTAAGTTTAGGGTTAGGATTATGATTAGGGATACTTTTAGATTTAGGTAAGTGTTATTGTTTGGATTAGGGTTAGGGTTAGGGTCAGTTTTAGTGTTAGTATTAGGGATAGAGTTAGTGTTAGGATTAGTGTTAGGGTGAAGAATATGTTTTGTGTTAGGGGAAGGGTTAGGGTTAGGGTTTGTGTTAGGTTTAGGAATAGGATAAGGTTTATGGTTATGGTTAGGATTAGGTTTAGAGTGAGGCTTAGGATTAGGTTTATGGTTACACATAGGTTAGAGTTATTGCTAGGGTTATGGTTAGTGTTATGTTTAGAGTTAGTGTTAGGTTTCAGGTTAGAGTTTGGGTTGGGGTTTGTTATAGGGTTGGGATTGGGGTTAGGGTTAGTGTTAGGATTAGGTTTAGGTTTAGCATTAGGGTTAGTGTAAGGGTTAGGATAATGGTTTGGGTAGGATTTGTCTTAGGAGTATGTTTTGGGCTAGGGTTAGGTTTACATTAGGCTTAGGTTTAGGGTTAGGATTAGGTTTATTGATAGGTTATGGTTAGGTTTAGGGTTAGTCTTAGGGTTAGGGTTAGGATTTGTGTTAGGGATAGGTTTGAGGTGAAAGTTTGTGTTAGAGTTAGAGTTAGGGTTAAGATTCATGGTAGGGTTAAGTTTAGGGTTAATGTTAGGTTTAGTTTAGTTTTAGGGTAACATTTAGTGTTAGGATTTGGATTTGTGTTAGGGTTAGTGTTACTGTTAGTGTTAGGGTTAAATTTAGGTTTAGGGTTAGTGTTAGTGTTAGGTTTATGTTTAGGGTTAGGATTAGAAATAGTATTAGCATTAGGGATAGGTTTAGGTTTAGAGTTTGGATTAGGGTTAAAATTAGGCTTATTGTTAAGTTTATGGTTAGAGTAAAGGTTAGCATTACAGTTAGTATTAGGGTTAGAAAAAGTGTTAGGTCTAGGGTTAGTGTTAGCATTAGAATTAGGTTTAGGGTTCGGATTAGTGTTAGGGATAGTGTTAAGTTTAGTGTTAGGTTAAGTGTTAGGTTTACACTTAGGGTTAGTGATAGGGGTAATGTTAGGTTAGGTATTAGAGTTAGGTTTAGAGTTAGTGTAAGGTTTAGGTTTGGGTGAGGTTTAGGAAAAGGTTAGATTTAGGGTTACGTTAGGGTTAGGTAACCCTTAGGGTTAGGGTTAGGTCAGGGTTAAAATTAGGGGTAAGGTTAGGGTTAGTTTTAGGTTTAGTGTTAGGGTTAGGTATAGGTTTAGGTTTATTGTTAGGGTTAGGGTTAGTTTAGGGTTACTGTTAGAGTAAGGATTAGGTTTAGATTTAGTGTTAGTGTTAGTGTTAGTGTGAGGGTTAGTGTTAGGGTTCATGTTACTTTTAGGATTAGGCATTGTGTTAGGGTTATGTTTAGGTGTAGTGTTAGGCTTAGCCTTACTGTTACAGTTAGGCTTAGAGTTAAGTTTAGGATTAGTGTTTGGGTAAGTTTTAGGGTTAGGTTTAGGGTTAGTGTTAGGTTTACAGTTATGTTTAATGTTAGGGTTAGGTGTAGGGTAAGTTTTAAATTTAGGGTTAGGGTTAGCGTTAGTGTTATGTTTATGGTAAGGATTAGGGTTGGGGTGAGCGTTAGGGTTAGGATTAGTGTTAGGGATATGATTAGGTTTTTGGTTAGCTTTAGTGTTAGGGTTATGGTTAGGGTTAGTGTTAGGGTAGGGTTAACATTAGGGTTAGGATTTTGTTAGGGTTAGGGTTACAATTAAGTTAGGGTTACTGTCATGGTTCATGTTAGGGTTAAGTTTAGAGATAATGTTAGAATTAAGTTAGTGTTAGAGTTATATTTAGGATTACTGTTAGTTTTAGTTTTAGTGTTAGGATGAGATTCAGAGTAAGGGTTCGGGTTTAGGTGAGGGTTATTGTTAGCATTAGGAGTAATGTTATGCTTAGGTAAGGGTTAGGGTTTGGGTTGTGTTTGGGATTAGGTTTAGGTTTAGGGTTAGAATTATGCTTAATTTTAGCTTTAGGGTTTGGATTAAGTTTAGTGATAGGGTTAGTTCAAGTTTATGGTTATGGTTAGTGTTAGTGTTAGGGTTAGGGTTAGTCTTAGGATTAGGATACAGTTTAGATTTAGGGTTACTGTTAGTGTTAGGGTTAGGTTTAGTGTTAGGTTTAGGTTTAGGTTTCATGTAAGTATTAAGGTTATGGTTAGTGTTAGTTTTAGAGTTAAGGTTAGGGTTAGTGTTAGTGTTAGGTTTAGGGTTAGTGTTAGTGTTAGGGTTAGGGTTAGGTTTAGGGTTAGTGTAAGGATTAAAGTTAGGGTTAGTATTAGAGTTAGGGTTAGGGTTCATGTTAGTGTTAAGTTTAGGGTTAGTGATAGTATTAGGTTTAGATTTAAGGTTAGAGTTACTGTTTGGGATAGGGTTATGTTTAGGGTTAGTGTAAGGGCTAAAGATAGGGTTAGTATTAGAGTTAGAGTTATGGTTTGTTTTAGTGTTAATGTTAGGGTTAGTGATAGGTTTAGGTTTAGGTTTAGGGTTAGTGTTAGTTTTAGGGTTAGGGTTAGGGATAGTGTTAGGGTTAGGTTTAGTGTTAAGCCTAATGGTAGGGTTAGAGTTAGTGTTAGGTTTATGTTTAGAATTAGTTTTAGGTTTAGGGTTAGGGTTAGGGTTATGTTGAGTTTTAGGATAAGTGTAAGGGTTAAGGTTAGCATTTGTTTTAGTGTTTCGTATAGGGTTTGTGTTAGCATTAGGGTTAGGTTTAGTGTTAGGTATAGGATTAGGTTTTTGGTTAGCTTTACTGTTAGTGTTAGGGTTAGGGGTAGTGTTGGGGTTAGTGATAGGTTTAGGTTTAGGGCTAGGGTCAGGGTTAGTGTTAGTTTTTGTTAGGGTTAAGTTTAGTATTAGGGTTAGTTTTAGAGTTAAAATTAGGGGTATGGTTATGATTAGTTTTAGGGTTAAAGTTAGGGTTTGGTTTAGGTTTAGGGTTAGTTTTAGAGTTAGGTATAGGGTACGGTAAGTGCTAATATTTGTGTTAGAGTCAGGGATATGTTTTGTGTTAGGGTAAGCATTAGGTTTAGGGTTTCTGCTGGGTTAGTGATAAGTTTAGGATTAGGGTTATGGTTAGGATTAAAGTTTTAATTGAGGCCTAGGATTAGGTTTAGAGTTAGTTTTATTGTTACAGGTAGGATAGGTTAGTGTTAGTGTTAGGTTTAGGGTTTTTATTAGGGTTAGGGTTAGTGTGAGGGTTAGGGTTATGGTTAATTTTAGTGTATGCATTAGTGTTAGTGTTAGAGATATAATTAAGGATAGTGTTAGGGTTAGGGATATGTTTAAGGTTACTTTAAGTGTTAGGGTTAGGTCTAGAGTTAGTGTTACCATAGGGTTAAAGATTGGTTAATGTTAGGGTTAGGTTTAGGGTTAAGGTTAAAGTTAATTTTGGTGTTAGGGTTAGAGTTAGAATTTGGGTTAGAGTTGGGGTTAGTTTTAGAATTAGTGATAGGTTTATGATTATGGTTAGAGTTAGGTTACTGTTCTGGTAAAAATAATGGTTTGTATTAGGGTAATGTTAAGTTTAGATTTTCTGTAAGGGTTAGGGTTAAAGATAGGTAAAGTGTTAGTGTTAGAGTTAGGGTTAGTTTTACGTTTAGGGTTATGGTTAGGTTTAAGATTATTTTTTTTGGTTAGTGTTATACTTAGGTTTAGGGTTAGTGTTAGGGTTAGAGTTAGGGTTAGTGTTACAGTTAAGGTTATGGTTAGGAAGAGGGTTAGATTAAGGTGTAGGGTTAGGGATAGGGTTAGTTTTATAGTTATGACTAGCTTAGGTATAGTGTTAGAATTAGTGTTAGTATTACTGTTAGTGATTGGGTTAGGGTTAGGGTTAGAGATATTGTTGAGAGCCATAGCCAAAGGGGCCCAGCAAACTTCCAGCTGCCAGCAAAATTCCAGCTGCCAGCTGATAATTGGCTCACAGCAGCCCCAGCAACTTTTAGCTGCCAACTGATTGGCTCCTCTGTGGTGCTGCTCATTGGGCTGTTTCCCAGCCCTTTCAGATCAGCCTCAAGAGCAGGAGGAGTGGGGGAGGTGCAGAGGTTTGTGGGAAGCCGGTGGTGGCAGTTGGGCTCTGAAAGATTTCCTGAGGAGTGGTGTGGTGTGGTGTGTGTGTTCTAAAAATAAAGTTTGTTTCTTTTGACAAGTGGCTCATGATTTGTGCCCAGCCAGACTGCAACAAAAGCAGCAAAGGGAGTGTTTGGAATTTCTCCCAATAAAATTATTACTCCATATACTATGAATCAAATTGATGAGTTAGTTAATGAGTTAAATACTTGGGCAATAATCATGTGCAAATCTAATGTTTCATTTGATAACCACTTACCATCTAATCCTTTATTGTCTTTTTGGTCATTGCATCCTGTAATTTTTCCAAAAATGACAAGAAAAACACCTAGCATGAGTGCTCCAAATGTACTCACCGATGGGTCAAATAATGGTACAGCAGCAATAGTTACCCCTGATCAAACTTTTACATTTTTAGTACCCAAACAATCAGCTCAAAAGGTAGAGTGTAATGCAGTATTACAAGGTTTTGTGATGTTTAAAGATTTTGTATTTAATTTATTTTCCGATAGTCAGTATATAGTTAATGCTATAATATCTCTTGAAGATGCTGGTAGGATTTCCCCTTCCTCTACTGTTTTCTCTTTGCTTTCCACTATACAAAGTCTAATCTGGGACAGAAAAGATC
>NW_026005589.1:379914-413122 GCF_001458135.2 Marmota marmota marmota | reverse complement strand
AAGTTCTATTTTGTTTTTTGAGCTCATACAGACCTAGGTTAATGTTTTGCTGATCAGTTCTATTTTTTGACTATAGAGTTTTTAAACATTGCAATGGAGATTTCACCTGTAAAAAGTTATAAGGCCTTTACTATAATGTTATGTGTTGTATGTATTATACATGTGCACACTTGTGTTTTAGGTTGTATGTTTGTATGTACATATGTCCATATATCATATATGATGAGTGCTCATGAAAAATGTATCCAAATATTTCTTTTGTATTCATGTGATTTAAATGGTGTAATTTAAATTGGGTAAACATCTGTTGAGGATTGCTTTAATATATCAACAAAAAAAGAGGTAACAGATCTGTTTGTTTACTTTCACCTTTCCTTTTCATTATATTTAATAATTCTGTTGAAGATAAGATGCAAATTAAGAAAATTGTTTTTTAAAAAAAAGAAAATTATTTTAGTGCCTTTTGGAATGTTATATAATTTTTTTCTTTAGCCATTATTGCCAGAATTCCTATCTTCATCCCAGTGCCGGTGAAGACAAAGATAAAAACAATCTACAGCTTCTGCAATAGCCATCACTGAACTGCTAGCAGAACTTGCCTGGACTATGTATCACTTGTATGCATTGTGAACTCACTTGTATGCATTGTGAAATATCTGGTGGTGTAGCGACTTGTGGTAGTGTTGGAGTATTTTTGCTGATGATGTCATTGGTGGTACAATTTTCCAAAAGGAGCTGTCAATTGGCTTGGTGTATCTTCCTCCCTTCTGCTTGTCATGGTCGTTCAGCTAATATTTGGGGGCCAACAGAGATGAGGCAAAGAACTTCAACCCCCGCTGGTACAAAGACCTATCCACAGGTGTGGCTGTATACTGGACCAGTAGTCAGTGACGGGTAAGATCCAATTGCAATGGTACCAACCTAAGACAGGAGGCTGACACCTTGAGGTCAGCTCATCCAATAACGGGTAAGAACCATATGTAGTATTGAACAATCTAAGGCAGGTACGGTCCCTAAGCCACATGCTTGTTGTTTAAACAGAGAGGGGGAGATGTTGAGAGCCACAGCCAAAGGGGCCCCAGCAAACTTCCAGCTGCCAGATGATGATTGGCTCACAGAGGCCCCAGAAACTTCTAGCTGCCAACTGATTGGCTCCTCTGCGGTGATGCTCATTGGGCTGTTTCCCCGCCCTTTCAGATCAGCCTCAAGAGCAGGAGGAGTGGGGGAGGTGGAGAGGCTTGTGGGAAGCCAATTGTGGCAGTTGGGCTCTGAAAGTTTTCCTGAGGAATGGTGTGGTGTGGTGTGTGTTTTCTAAAAATAAAGTTTGTTTCTTTTGACAAGTGGCTCCTGAATTGTGCCCAGCCAGACTGTGGCAAGTTAGTGACAGTTAGGTTATGTTAGGGATAGTGACAGGGTTAGTGTTGGGTTTAGGATTAGTGTTAGATTAGTGTTAGGTTTAGTGTTAGGGTTAGTATTAGGGTTAGTGTTATTGTTAGAGTTACAGTTACGGTTAGATAAGGGTTAGGTTTAGTGTTAGGTTTTGGTTAGGGTTATGTATTGCAAAAGTGTTTGTGTTAGTTTTATGGTTAGGTTTAGGGTTATCATAACATTAGGTTTAGGGTTATAATTGGGGTTAGCAGTATTGTTAGTTTTAGGATTAGGGTTAGAGTTAGGTGTAGTTTTAGTGTTAGGGTTATGGTTAGTATTAAGGTTAGTGTTAGTGTTAGGGTTAGGGTTATTGTTAGGGTTAGGTGTAGGGTTAGGGTTAGTCTTAGGTTTATGGTTACAGTGAGGAGTCATATTAGGGTTAGGATTATTGTTAGGGTTAGGGTTGGGTTTAGGCTTAGTTTTAGGGTTAGGATTAGTTTTAGGCTTAAATTTAGGGTTAGGGTTAGTGTGAGTTTTTGGTTTAAGGTTAGGTTTTGGTTAGGGTAAGTTTTAGGGTTTGGTTTAGGGTTACAGTTAAAATTCGTGTTAGTGTTAGCATTATGGTTATGGTTATGGTTAGGGTTAGGATTAGATTTAGTGTTAAATTTTCGAATAGTTTTAGGGTTAGTTTTAGGATTAGGGTTACTGTTACTTTTAGGGTTAGGGTTTGTGTTTGTGTTTGTGTTAGGTTTAAGTTTAGGCATAGGGTTATGGTTCATGATACAGTTAAAATTAGAATTAGGTTTAGAATTATTGTTAGTGTTAGGGTTAGTGTTAAGGTTAGGGTTAGAGTTAAGGTTATTTTAGTGCTTGAGTTTGGGTTATAATTAAGTTTAGGTTTAGTGTTAGGGTTTTAATCAGGGTTACTATTAGGTTTAGTGTTAGGGTTAGGAAGTGGGTTAGGGTTATATTCCAGATGATAGTTAGGGTTAGGGTTATGTAAGGGTTAGTGTTAAGGTTAGGTGAGGTTTAGGGTTATGGTTGGGGTTATGTTTTTTTTTAGAATTAGGGTTAGGGTTTGGGTTAGGGTTACATTAGTTTTAGGTTTAGGGTCTGGGTTATGGATAGGATTCGGGTTAGGATTAGGCATAGGGTATTGTTAGAGTTAGCATTACGGTAGAATTATGTTTAGGTAAGGGTTAGGTTAAGGGTTATATTTAAGGTTAAAATCAGGGATAGGTTTAAAGTTAGGGTTAGAGTTAGTCTTAGGAGTAGTTTTAGCGTTAGGGTTAGTGTTATTTTTAGTGATAACCTTAGGGTTATCATTTGTGATACAGTTAGGATTATTTTTAGAACTTTTTTAGGGTTGGGATAGGGATAGTTTTATGGTTAGTATTAGGGTTAGAGTAAGGCTTAGAATTAGTTTTGGGGTTATGGCTAGGGTTAGAGTTAGTGATAGGGTAAGGGTTATTGTTAGGGTTAGGATATAGTGAGGATAAAGGTTACGGTTAAGTTTAGGGTTAGAGTTAGTTTTAGGGTAAGAATAAAGTTAGTGTTGGTGTAAGGGTTATTGTTAAGATTTGGGTTTGAATTAGTATTATGGTTAGAGATAGGGTAAGGGTTAGAGTTAGGTTTATAGTTTGGGTTACAGTTTTCATTAGGGTTAGGATTAGGGTTACATTAGGTTTAGGGTTAGAGTTATGGTTAGGGTTAGTGTAAATGTTTGGGTTAAGTTTAGGGTTAGGTTTATGTATAATGATAGGTTAGATTAGATTTAGGATTAGTGTTATGGTTAGAGTAAGTGTTAGTTTAAGGGTTAGGTTTAGGGTTGGTGTTAGTGTTAGGTTTAGGGTGAGGGTTAGGGTTAAGGTTCGAGTTAGGGTTAGGGTGAGAGTTCGGGATACATTAGGGTTACTTTTGGGTTAGGATTAGGGATACAGTAAGTGTTATGTTTAGGGTTATTGTTAAGTTTATGGTTAGTTTTAGAATTACATTTAGGGTTATGTTTTGGTTTTGTTTTGGCGTTAAAATTAGAGTTTGAGTTTGGTATACGTTTAGGGTTACTTTTAGAGTTAGTGTTAGGATTAGAGTTTGGGTTACACTTAGGGTTAGTATTAGGTTTAGAGTTATGATTTGTGTTAGGGTAAGTGTTATGTTTAGGGTTTGTGTTATGATTAAAGTTAGATTTAGGTTTTGGGTTATGGTTAGTAAGAGGGTTAAAGTGAGACATAGGGTTAAATTTGGGTTAGTTCTAGGGTTACAGGTAGGTTAGGGTTATTGTTAGTTTTAGGATTAGGATTAGGGTTAGTGTTAGTGTTAAGGTTAGGGTTAGGGGTAGGGTTAGTTTTAGATTTAGAGTAAGGGTTAGGGTTAGGATTATGATAGGTATAGGGTTGAGGTTAGGGTTAGTGTTATGATTATGGTTAGGGTTAGTGTTAGGTTTAGTGTTAGGGTTAGAGTTAGGGTTAAAGTTAGGAAAAGGTTAGGGTAAGTGTTGTTAGGGTCAAGGTTACGTTTTGGGTTAGGGTGTGTGTTAGGGTAACGGTTAGTGTTAGGGTTAGTGTTACTTTAGGGTTAGGGTTAGGGTTAGTGTTAAGGTTAATGTTAGGGTTAGATTTAAGGATAAGTTTAGTGTTAAAATTATGATTAGATTTAGAATTAGTGTTAGGGTTAGTGTTAGGTTTAGACTTAGTTTTACTGTTATTTATATGGTCCATGTTAGGGTTCCTGTTAGGGTTAATGTTAGTGTAAATTTTAGGGTTAGGGTTAGGGTTGGGTTTAGGGTTAGGGTTAGGGTTAGGTTAAGGTCAGTGTTGGTTTAGGTTTTATGTTAGTGTTAGTGTTAGGGTTAGGGTTAGGTTAAAGTTATTGGTGGTTCATGTTTTGTGTTATTGTTAGCTTTAGTGTTACTGTAAAAGTTAGTGTTAGGGTTAGGTTCAGGTTAGGGTTTGGGTTTGTGTTAGAATTAGAATTAGGGTTACTGTTAGGTTTAGGTTTATGTTGAGGGTTAGAGTTAGAATTAGGGGTATTGTTAGTGTTAGGTTTGTTTTATGGTTAGGGTTAGTGTTAGTGTTAGAGTTAGGTTAAGGATTAGGCTTTGTGTTATATTAAGGGTTAGGATTTGTGTTATTTTAAATGTTAGTGTTAGTTGAAGAGTTAGGTTTAGTGTTAGGGTTAGGGTTAGATTTAGGGTTAGGGTTAGTGTTAGGGTAACGTTTAGGATTAGGTTTAGGGTAAGTGTTAGGGTTAGTTTAAGAGTTAGGTTTAGGGTTAATGTTATGGTTAGTTTTAGGGTAAGTGTTAGGGTTAGTTTTACAGTTAGGAGATGTGTTAGGGTTAGGTTTAGATTTATGGTTAGGGATATGGATAACAATAGAGTTAAAATTAATTTTATGTTAGGATTAGTGTGTAAGTGCTGGGTTATGGTTAGGGTTACTGTGAGTGTTAGATTTAGGTTTAGGGTTAGGGTTAGCATTTGTGTTAGGGTTAGAAATAATTTTAGGTTCAGGGTTAGTGTTAGGTTTAGGGTTATGTTTAATTTTAGTGTCAGTGATAGACTTAGGCATGGAGTTAGGACTATTGCTAGGGTTAGGGTTATGGTTATGGTTAGGGTTAGTGTTAGGGTTAGGGTTAGGTTTAGGTTTCTTGTTAGTTAAGCACTATGGTTAGTGTTATGTTAAGTTTAGAAAAATGGTTTAGTTTAGGGTTTGTCTTTGGTTTATGGTTGGTGTTAAGTTTAGGTTTAGGGTTACAGTTAGTGTTAGGGTTATTGTTATGTTTATGGTTATGGTTTGTTTTGGGGTTACTGTTATGTTAGGATTCAGATTACAGTTAGGATTACCATTAGGGTTAGGTTTAGGGTTAGTGTTAGGGTTAAGGTGAAGGTTAGGGTTGGTGTTAGGGTTTGGGTTAGGTTTAGGGTTATTGTTAAAATTGGGTTAGGTTTGGGGTTAGTGTTAGGGTTAGAATTAGAGTTAGGTTTCGGGGTTAATGACAGGGTTAGCCTTAGGGTTAGGGTTAGGGTTAGTGTTAGGCTTATTGTTAATATAGGTTTAGGTTTAGTGTTAGGATTTGGGTTACGGATAGGGTTAGGGTTAGTTTTTGGGTTAAGTTTATTGTTAGATTAATGGTTACAATAAGTGTTAGGTTAGGTTTAGTGGTAGGATTAGGATTAAGGTTCGGTTTATTGTTAGTGTTAGGTTTGTGTTAGGGTTAGTGTTAGGGTTATTGTTAGAGATAGGGTTAAGGTTGAGTTACTGTTAGTGTTAGGGTTAGGGTTTCTGTTAGGGTTAGAATTGGTGTTAGGATTAGATATAGGATTAGTGTTAGGCTTAGATTTAGGTTTATGGTTAGTGATAGGGTTAGGGTTAGTGTTTATGTTCGTGTTAGATTTAGGGTTAGATTTAGGGTTAATGTTAGTGTTAAGATTAGGGTTATGTTTAGTAATAGTTTTAAGGTTAGGGATACATTTATGTTTAGTATTAGGGTTAGGGATAGTGTTAGGGTTAGCGTCATGTTTAGGGTTAGGTTTAGGGATAGGGTTAATGTTAGGGTTAGCATTAGGGATAGGTTTCAGGTTAAGGATAGGATTAGCCTTGGGGTTAGGGTTAGTATTATGCTTAGTGTTAAGGTTAGGGTTAGGTTTAATGTTAGGGTTCAGTTATGGATAGGATTAGGGTTAGTGTTTGGGTGAGGTTTATGGTTAGGTAAAGGGTTACAATAAGTGTTAGGTGAGGTTCAATGGTAGGATTAGTTTTATGGTTCGAGTTAGTGTTAGTTTTATGTTTGCATTAGGGTTGGTTTTAGAGTTATTGTTAGGGTACGTGTTAGGGTTGGGTTAGTGTTAGTGTTAGGGTTAGGGATAGTGTTATTGTTAGTGTCATGTTTAGGGTTAGGTTCAGTTATAGGGTTAATATTAAGTTTAGCAATAGGGATAGGTTTCAGGTTAAGTATAGGGTTAGCCTTAGGGTTAGGGTTAGTGTTAAGGTTAGGGTTATGTTTAGTGTTAGGGTTTGTGTTAGGATTAGGGTTAGTGTTTGGGTGAGGTTTATGGTTAGGTTAAGGGTTACAATAAGTGTTAGGTTAGGTTTAGTGGTAGGATTAGGATTAAGGTTCGGTTTATTGTTAGTGTTAGGTTTGTGTTAGGGTTAGTGTTAGGGTTATTGTTAGAGATAGGGTTAAGGTTGAGTTACTGTTAGTGTTAGGGTTAGGGTTTCTGTTAGGGTTAGAATTGGTGTTAGGATTAGATATAGGATTAGTGTTAGGCTTAGATTTAGGTTTATGGTTAGTGATAGGGTTAGGGTTAGTGTTTATGTTCGTGTTAGATTTAGGGTTAGATTTAGGGTTAATGTTAGTGTTAAGATTAGGGTTATGTTTAGTAATAGTTTTAAGGTTAGGGATACATTTATGTTTAGTATTAGGGTTAGGGATAGTGTTAGGGTTAGCGTCATGTTTAGGGTTAGGTTTAGGGATAGGGTTAATGTTAGGGTTAGCATTAGGGATAGGTTTCAGGTTAAGGATAGGATTAGCCTTGGGGTTAGGGTTAGTATTATGCTTAGTGTTAAGGTTAGGGTTAGGTTTAATGTTAGGGTTCAGTTATGGATAGGATTAGGGTTAGTGTTTGGGTGAGGTTTATGGTTAGGTAAAGGGTTACAATAAGTGTTAGGTGAGGTTCAATGGTAGGATTAGTTTTATGGTTCGAGTTAGTGTTAGTTTTATGTTTGCATTAGGGTTGGTTTTAGAGTTATTGTTAGGGTACGTGTTAGGGTTGGGTTAGTGTTAGTGTTAGGGTTAGGGATAGTGTTATTGTTAGTGTCATGTTTAGGGTTAGGTTCAGTTATAGGGTTAATATTAAGTTTAGCAATAGGGATAGGTTTCAGGTTAAGTATAGGGTTAGCCTTAGGGTTAGGGTTAGTGTTAAGGTTAGGGTTATGTTTAGTGTTAGGGTTTGTGTTAGGATTAGGGTTAGTGTTTGGGTGAGGTTTATGGTTAGGTTAAGGGTTACAATAAGTGTTAGGTTAGGTTTAGTGGTAGGATTAGGATTAAGGTTCGGTTTATTGTTAGTGTTAGGTTTGTGTTAGGGTTAGTGTTAGGGTTATTGTTAGAGATAGGGTTAAGGTTGAGTTACTGTTAGTGTTAGGGTTAGGGTTTCTGTTAGGGTTAGAATTGGTGTTAGGATTAGATATAGGATTAGTGTTAGGCTTAGATTTAGGTTTATGGTTAGTGATAGGGTTAGGGTTAGTGTTTATGTTCGTGTTAGATTTAGGGTTAGATTTAGGGTTAATGTTAGTGTTAAGATTAGGGTTATGTTTAGTAATAGTTTTAAGGTTAGGGATACATTTATGTTTAGTATTAGGGTTAGGGATAGTGTTAGGGTTAGCGTCATGTTTAGGGTTAGGTTTAGGGATAGGGTTAATGTTAGGGTTAGCATTAGGGATAGGTTTCAGGTTAAGGATAGGATTAGCCTTGGGGTTAGGGTTAGTATTATGCTTAGTGTTAAGGTTAGGGTTAGGTTTAATGTTAGGGTTCAGTTATGGATAGGATTAGGGTTAGTGTTTGGGTGAGGTTTATGGTTAGGTAAAGGGTTACAATAAGTGTTAGGTGAGGTTCAATGGTAGGATTAGTTTTATGGTTCGAGTTAGTGTTAGTTTTATGTTTGCATTAGGGTTGGTTTTAGAGTTATTGTTAGGGTACGTGTTAGGGTTGGGTTAGTGTTAGTGTTAGGGTTAGGGATAGTGTTATTGTTAGTGTCATGTTTAGGGTTAGGTTCAGTTATAGGGTTAATATTAAGTTTAGCAATAGGGATAGGTTTCAGGTTAAGTATAGGGTTAGCCTTAGGGTTAGGGTTAGTGTTAAGGTTAGGGTTATGTTTAGTGTTAGGGTTTGTGTTAGGATTAGGGTTAGTGTTTGGGTGAGGTTTATGGTTAGGTTAAGGGTTACAATAAGTGTTAGGTTAGGTTTAGTGGTAGGATTAGGATTAAGGTTCGGTTTATTGTTAGTGTTAGGTTTGTGTTAGGGTTAGTGTTAGGGTTATTGTTAGAGATAGGGTTAAGGTTGAGTTACTGTTAGTGTTAGGGTTAGGGTTTCTGTTAGGGTTAGAATTGGTGTTAGGATTAGATATAGGATTAGTGTTAGGCTTAGATTTAGGTTTATGGTTAGTGATAGGGTTAGGGTTAGTGTTTATGTTCGTGTTAGATTTAGGGTTAGATTTAGGGTTAATGTTAGTGTTAAGATTAGGGTTATGTTTAGTAATAGTTTTAAGGTTAGGGATACATTTATGTTTAGTATTAGGGTTAGGGATAGTGTTAGGGTTAGCGTCATGTTTAGGGTTAGGTTTAGGGATAGGGTTAATGTTAGGGTTAGCATTAGGGATAGGTTTCAGGTTAAGGATAGGATTAGCCTTGGGGTTAGGGTTAGTATTATGCTTAGTGTTAAGGTTAGGGTTAGGTTTAATGTTAGGGTTCAGTTATGGATAGGATTAGGGTTAGTGTTTGGGTGAGGTTTATGGTTAGGTAAAGGGTTACAATAAGTGTTAGGTGAGGTTCAATGGTAGGATTAGTTTTATGGTTCGAGTTAGTGTTAGTTTTATGTTTGCATTAGGGTTGGTTTTAGAGTTATTGTTAGGGTACGTGTTAGGGTTGGGTTAGTGTTAGTGTTAGGGTTAGGGATAGTGTTATTGTTAGTGTCATGTTTAGGGTTAGGTTCAGTTATAGGGTTAATATTAAGTTTAGCAATAGGGATAGGTTTCAGGTTAAGTATAGGGTTAGCCTTAGGGTTAGGGTTAGTGTTAAGGTTAGGGTTATGTTTAGTGTTAGGGTTTGTGTTAGGATTAGGGTTAGTGTTTGGGTGAGGTTTATGGTTAGGTTAAGGGTTACAATAAGTGTTAGGTTAGGTTTAGTGGTAGGATTAGGATTAAGGTTCGGTTTATTGTTAGTGTTAGGTTTGTGTTAGGGTTAGTGTTAGGGTTATTGTTAGAGATAGGGTTAAGGTTGAGTTACTGTTAGTGTTAGGGTTAGGGTTTCTGTTAGGGTTAGAATTGGTGTTAGGATTAGATATAGGATTAGTGTTAGGCTTAGATTTAGGTTTATGGTTAGTGATAGGGTTAGGGTTAGTGTTTATGTTCGTGTTAGATTTAGGGTTAGATTTAGGGTTAATGTTAGTGTTAAGATTAGGGTTATGTTTAGTAATAGTTTTAAGGTTAGGGATACATTTATGTTTAGTATTAGGGTTAGGGATAGTGTTAGGGTTAGCGTCATGTTTAGGGTTAGGTTTAGGGATAGGGTTAATGTTAGGGTTAGCATTAGGGATAGGTTTCAGGTTAAGGATAGGATTAGCCTNGGTTTCTTGTTAGTTAAGCACTATGGTTAGTGTTATGTTAAGTTTAGAAAAATGGTTTAGTTTAGGGTTTGTCTTTGGTTTATGGTTGGTGTTAAGTTTAGGTTTAGGGTTACAGTTAGTGTTAGGGTTATTGTTATGTTTATGGTTATGGTTTGTTTTGGGGTTACTGTTATGTTAGGATTCAGATTACAGTTAGGATTACCATTAGGGTTAGGTTTAGGGTTAGTGTTAGGGTTAAGGTGAAGGTTAGGGTTGGTGTTAGGGTTTGGGTTAGGTTTAGGGTTATTGTTAAAATTGGGTTAGGTTTGGGGTTAGTGTTAGGGTTAGAATTAGAGTTAGGTTTCGGGGTTAATGACAGGGTTAGCCTTAGGGTTAGGGTTAGGGTTAGTGTTAGGCTTATTGTTAATATAGGTTTAGGTTTAGTGTTAGGATTTGGGTTACGGATAGGGTTAGGGTTAGTTTTTGGGTTAAGTTTATTGTTAGATTAATGGTTACAATAAGTGTTAGGTTAGGTTTAGTGGTAGGATTAGGATTAAGGTTCGGTTTATTGTTAGTGTTAGGTTTGTGTTAGGGTTAGTGTTAGGGTTATTGTTAGAGATAGGGTTAAGGTTGAGTTACTGTTAGTGTTAGGGTTAGGGTTTCTGTTAGGGTTAGAATTGGTGTTAGGATTAGATATAGGATTAGTGTTAGGCTTAGATTTAGGTTTATGGTTAGTGATAGGGTTAGGGTTAGTGTTTATGTTCGTGTTAGATTTAGGGTTAGATTTAGGGTTAATGTTAGTGTTAAGATTAGGGTTATGTTTAGTAATAGTTTTAAGGTTAGGGATACATTTATGTTTAGTATTAGGGTTAGGGATAGTGTTAGGGTTAGCGTCATGTTTAGGGTTAGGTTTAGGGATAGGGTTAATGTTAGGGTTAGCATTAGGGATAGGTTTCAGGTTAAGGATAGGATTAGCCTTGGGGTTAGGGTTAGTATTATGCTTAGTGTTAAGGTTAGGGTTAGGTTTAATGTTAGGGTTCAGTTATGGATAGGATTAGGGTTAGTGTTTGGGTGAGGTTTATGGTTAGGTAAAGGGTTACAATAAGTGTTAGGTGAGGTTCAATGGTAGGATTAGTTTTATGGTTCGAGTTAGTGTTAGTTTTATGTTTGCATTAGGGTTGGTTTTAGAGTTATTGTTAGGGTACGTGTTAGGGTTGGGTTAGTGTTAGTGTTAGGGTTAGGGATAGTGTTATTGTTAGTGTCATGTTTAGGGTTAGGTTCAGTTATAGGGTTAATATTAAGTTTAGCAATAGGGATAGGTTTCAGGTTAAGTATAGGGTTAGCCTTAGGGTTAGGGTTAGTGTTAAGGTTAGGGTTATGTTTAGTGTTAGGGTTTGTGTTAGGATTAGGGTTAGTGTTTGGGTGAGGTTTATGGTTAGGTTAAGGGTTACAATAAGTGTTAGGTTAGGTTTAGTGGTGAGATTAGGGTTAGGGTTTGGGTTAGTGATAGTGTTAAGTTTGCTTTAGGGTTTGTGTTAGGGTTATTGTTAGGGTAAATATTAGGTTTGGGTTAGTGTTAGGGTTAGGATTAGGGTTTGTGTTAGGGTTAGTGTTGGGGTTTGGATTAAATTTAGGATTAGTGTTTGGCTTAGGTTTTGGGTTACAGTTAATGTTAGCATTAGTGTTATGTTTAGGGTCAGGTTTAGGGATAAGGTTAATGTTAGGGTTAGCATTAGGGTTAGGTTTCGGATTAAAGATAGGTTTAGCCTTAGGATTAGATTTAGTGTTAGTGTTAGAGTTAAGATCAAGGTTACATTTCGTGTTAGGGTTCGGGTTCTGGATAGGATTAGAGTGTTTGGGTGAGGTTTATGGTTAGGTTAAGGGTTACAATAAGTGTTAGGTTAGGTTTAGTGGTGAGATTAGGGTTAGGGTTTGGGTTAGTGATAGTGTTAAGTTTGCTTTAGGGTTTGTGTTAGGGTTATTGTTAGGGTAAATATTAGGTTTGGGTTAGTGTTAGGGTTAGGATTAGGGTTTGTGTTAGGGTTAGTGTTGGGGTTTGGATTAAATTTAGGATTAGTGTTTGGCTTAGGTTTTGGGTTACAGTTAATGTTAGCATTAGTGTTATGTTTAGGGTCAGGTTTAGGGATAAGGTTAATGTTAGGGTTAGCATTAGGGTTAGGTTTCGGATTAAAGATAGGTTTAGCCTTAGGATTAGATTTAGTGTTAGTGTTAGAGTTAAGATCAAGGTTACATTTCGTGTTAGGGTTCGGGTTCTGGATAGGATTAGAGTGTTTGGGTGAGGTTTATGGTTAGGTTAAGGGTTACAATAAGTGTTAGGTTAGGTTTAGTGGTGAGATTAGGGTTAGGGTTTGGGTTAGTGATAGTGTTAAGTTTGCTTTAGGGTTTGTGTTAGGGTTATTGTTAGGGTAAATATTAGGTTTGGGTTAGTGTTAGGGTTAGGATTAGGGTTTGTGTTAGGGTTAGTGTTGGGGTTTGGATTAAATTTAGGATTAGTGTTTGGCTTAGGTTTTGGGTTACAGTTAATGTTAGCATTAGTGTTATGTTTAGGGTCAGGTTTAGGGATAAGGTTAATGTTAGGGTTAGCATTAGGGTTAGGTTTCGGATTAAAGATAGGTTTAGCCTTAGGATTAGATTTAGTGTTAGTGTTAGAGTTAAGATCAAGGTTACATTTCGTGTTAGGGTTCGGGTTCTGGATAGGATTAGAGTGTTTGGGTGAGGTTTATGGTTAGGTTAAGGGTTACAATAAGTGTTAGGTTAGGTTTAGTGGTGAGATTAGGGTTAGGGTTTGGGTTAGTGATAGTGTTAAGTTTGCTTTAGGGTTTGTGTTAGGGTTATTGTTAGGGTAAATATTAGGTTTGGGTTAGTGTTAGGGTTAGGATTAGGGTTTGTGTTAGGGTTAGTGTTGGGGTTTGGATTAAATTTAGGATTAGTGTTTGGCTTAGGTTTTGGGTTACAGTTAATGTTAGCATTAGTGTTATGTTTAGGGTCAGGTTTAGGGATAAGGTTAATGTTAGGGTTAGCATTAGGGTTAGGTTTCGGATTAAAGATAGGTTTAGCCTTAGGATTAGATTTAGTGTTAGTGTTAGAGTTAAGATCAAGGTTACATTTCGTGTTAGGGTTCGGGTTCTGGATAGGATTAGAGTGTTTGGGTGAGGTTTATGGTTAGGTTAAGGGTTACAATAAGTGTTAAGTTAGGTTTAGAGGTAGGATTAGTGTTAGAGTTCAGGTTAGTGTTAGTGTTAGGTTTGAGTTAGGGTTAGTGTTAGGGTTATTGTTTGGATTATGGTTGGTTAAGTGTTAATGTTAGGTTTAGGGTTAGGGTTTGTGTTAGGGTAGGTGTTAGGGTTAGGATTAGATTTAGGATTAGTGTTAGGCTTAGGCTTAGGGTTAGCGTTAGGGTTGAAGTTAGTGTTAGGGTTAGGGTTAGGTTTAGGTTTAGCAATAGTGTTAGGGTTAGGGATACATTTACGTTTAGTGTTAGGGCTAGGGCTAGTGTTAGGGTTAGTGTTATGTTTAAGGTTAGGTTTAGTGATAGGTTAGTGTTAGCATTATCCTTAGGATTAGGTTTAGATTTAGTGTTCGGCTTAGCATTATGGTTAGGTTTATAGTTAATTTTAGGGGTAGTGTGAGGATAAGTGTTAGTGTTAGGGTTATGGTTAGGTTTAAGTTCAGTATTAGGGTTAATCTTATATTTAGGATTAGGTTTAGTGTCCTGGTTGGGGTAAGGTTTAGGGTTAGGTTAAGGTTTATTTTTATGTTTAGTGTTAGGTTTAGGTTTAGACTTAGGGTTAGAATTAGAGTTAGAGTTAGGGTTTGCTTTAAGTTTGTATTATGGTTAGGGTTAGTGTTAGAAATAGGGTTATTTTAAATTTAGGATTACAGTTAGGATTAGGCTTAGGTTTAGATTAGTGTTAAGGTTAAAGTTCGGGTTAGGTTTAGGGTTATGTTTAGTGTTATGGTTTGGGTTAAATTTTGTGTTAGGTTTAGAATTAGGTTTAGTGTTAGTTTTAGAATTACATTTAGGATTTGGGTTAATGTTTGGATTAATGTTAGTGTTAGAGTTTGCATTAGGGTTAGTGTTAGGGTTGTGTTATGGTTAGGGTTAGGGTTAGTGTTAGATTTTCTGCTAGGGTTAGAGTGAGGTTAGTGTTAGTGTTAGGGTTCATATTAGGATTAGGGTTAGTGTAAGTGTTAGGGTTAGGTTTAGGGTTAGAGTTAGTGGTAGTGTTAGGGTTAGGGTTAAGTTTCATCATAGTGTTAGGGTTATAGTTAGAGTTAGGATTAATGTTAGTTTTAGGGTTTGGTTTAGTGTTAGGTTTAGGGTTAGGGTTAGGTTAGTGTTAGGTTTAGGAATAAGTTTAGGATTAGTGTTAGGGTTAGCGTTAGGTTTAGGGTTAGGATTAATTTATGTTTAGCTTTACAGTTCGAGTTAGGGTTAGGATTAGGGTTACTGTTACGATTATGGATAGGTTTAGGGTTAGTGTTAGGGTTAGGTTTAATGTTATGGTACGTATTAGGGATAAAGTTATTGTTAGGATTAGTGTCAGATTTTGAGTTAGGGTTATAGTTTGGGTTAGGGTTAGGGCTAGGTTTAGAGTTAGGATTAGTGTTTGGGTTAGGGGTTAATATTAGTAATAAACTTTGCATTACAGTTAGTGTTAGAGTTAGTTTTAGGGTTAGGTTAATAGTTACGGTTAGTGTTAGGGTAAAGATTAGGGTTATGTTTACAGTTAGGGTTAGTGTTAGGGTTAGGGTTAGCATTCATTTTAGGGTTCGGTTTAGCGTGAGTGTTAGGATTAGTGTTAGGTTTAAGTTTGGTGTTAGTGTTTGGGTTACTGATAGGGTTAGTGTTAAGGATAGGGTTAGGGTTAGTGAAAGGTTTAGAGTTATTTTTAGGGTAAGTGTTATGGTTAGTGTTATGGTTAGGGTTAAGTTTAGGGTTAGTCTTAGTATTAGATTTATATTTATGGTTTTTGTAAGTGGTGATGTTAGGGATAGGGTTGGTTTAGGGTTAGGGTTAGTTTTAGGTTTAGTGTTAGGTTTAGGGTTAGGATTATGGTCAGGGTTAGTGTTAATATGAGTTATAGGATTAGTGTTATGGTTAGATTTAGGGTTAGGTTTACTGTTAGGGTTAGAGTTAGGTTTTGTGTTATTGTTACAGTTTGGGTTATGGTTAGGTTTATGTTTAGAATTGTGGTTAGGATTAGGGTTAGAGTTAGTGTTAGGCTTAGGGTTAGGGTTAGGGTTACTGTTAGTGTTTGCATTAGGGTTATGTTTTAGTGTTATGGTTAGGGTTATGATTTGTGTTGGGGTTAAAATTAGGGTTAATGTTAGGTTAGTTTTATGGGTAGGATAAGGGTTTTGATTAGAATTACTCTTAGTGATAGGTTTTGGATAGGGTTAGTGTTATGTTTAGGGTTAGGATGGGTTAGTGTTAGTTTTAGGGTTAGGGATAGTGTTAGTTTTAAGGATAGGTTAGGGTTAGTTTTAGGGTTACAGCTGGGGTTAGTGTTAGGGTTAGGTTTGTGTTAGGCTTAGGGTTAAGGATATGGTTAGTGTTAGTTTTAAGTTTAGTGTTAGGGCTATGATTAGGTTTAGTGTTAGTGTAAGGGTTAGGTTTAGGTTTGTATTAAGGTTAGGGTTAGGGTTAGGGTTATGGTTAGTTTTAGGTTTAGTGTTAGGGTTATTGATAGGTTTAGGGTTAGTGGAAGTGTTAGGGTTAGGTTTTGTGTTAGGGTTAAACTTATGGTGTTTTTAATATTAGGTATAGTGTTATTGTTAGGGTTAGGGTTAGGTTTAGGGTTAGCTTTATTGTTACTGTTAGGGGTAGTTTTAGGGAGAGTGTTAGGGTTAGTGATAGGATTAGGGTTAGGGTTACGGTTAGGGTAGTGTGAGTGTTACAGTTAGGATTAGGGTTATTTTTAGGGTGTGTTTTAGGCTTTGGATTAGGGTTATGTTTAGTGTTAGTTTTAGGTTTACAGTTAGTGTTAGGGTTCAGGTAAAGTTAGGGCGAGTTTTAGTCTTCGGGTTACGGTTAGATTTAGTGTTAGGATTGTGTTTGTGTGATGAAAATGGTTTGTGTTAGGGTAATGTTTAGGGTTAGGGTTTTTGTTAGGGTTAAGGTTAGTGTTAGGTTAGGGTTAGGATTATGATTAGGGTTAGTTTTATACTTAGTGTTATGTTTAGGGTTAGGTTTAGGGTTTGTGTAAGGGTTAGGATTAGGAATAGTTTCAGGGTTAGTATTAGGGTTAGGGTTACGTTTAGTATTAGTTTTAGTGTTAGTGTTAGTGTTGGGGTTAGTGAGAATGTTGGGGTTAGGGAGAGTATTAGGTTTAGGTTTAGGGTTAGATTTTGTTTTAGGATTATAGTTAGGATTTTTTTTAGGGCTTAGGCTTATTTTAGGTATAGGGTTAGGTATAGAGGAGAGTTCAGTTATAGTTAGAGTTAGAGTTAGTTATTTGGTTAGGGTTGGGGTTAGGGTTAGTGTTAGGATTAGGGTTAGTTTTAGGGTTACTGTTAGAGTTAGAGTTTGGTTTAGGGTAATGTAATTGTTAGGTCTAAGTTTAGGGTTAGGGTAGTGTAAGGATTAGTGTTAGGATTAGGGTTAGGGTTAGGGTTAGTGTTATCTTTGGGTTAGAGTTTGGGTTATGGTTAGAGTTAGTGTTATGGTTAGTGTTAGTGTTACTGTTATGTTTAGACTTATGTTACATATATGGTTAGTGTTAGTATTAGGGTTGTGGTTTGTTTTAGGGTAAGTGTTAGTGTTAGTGTTAGTTAAAACTTAGGGTTAGTGTTAGGTTACGTTTAGGGTTGTGTTTTGGGTTAGGGATTGTGTTAGGGTTATTGTTAATATTAGGGTTAGAGTTACATCAGGTTTAGGGTTTTGGTTAGGGTAAGGATTACTGTAAAGTTAGTGTTAGGATAAGGCTAGGATTAGGGTTAGGTTTAGTGTTATGGTTATTTTTAATTTTAGGGTTAGTGTTAGGGTTAGGGTTAGTGTTAAATTTAGGATTAGGGGTAAGGTTAAGTTTAAGTTTAGAGTTCATGTTAAGTTTAGGATTAGGGTTAGGGTTAGAATTATGTTTAGGTTTACAGTTACTTTTAGGATTAGCATTAGGGTTAGGGTTAGTGTTAGGTTAGGTTTAGGGCAGGGTTAAGGATAGTGTTAGGTTTTGGATAAGGTTGAGGATTAGTGATAATATTAGAGTTAAGTTTAGGTTTATGGATAGTTTAGGGTCAGGGTTTTGTTTAGGGTTCATGGTAGGGTTAAGGTTAGCGTACTTGTTAGTTTAGGTTTATGGTTAGGGTTATAGTTAGGGTTAGTGTTAGGGTTAGGGTTAGGGTTTCACTTGGGTTTAGAGTTAGTGTTAGGATTAGGGTTAGGTTTAGGGATATCTTTAAATTCATGGTTAGGTTTAGAAATATTGTTATGGTGAAGTTTAGGTTTAGGATTAGGGTTAGAGTTAAAGTTAGGATTAGCATTAGTGTTAGGGTAGTTTTAGGGTTAGGGTTAGGTTTAGGGTTATGGTAAGAGATAGTGTTATGTTTAGGGTTAGGGTTAGAGTTAGGATTAGTGTTAGGATTAAGGTAAGGGTGTGGGTTATGGAAAGGGTTATGATTTTAGTTTTAGGTTTGGGTTTAGGGTTAGGTTTAGGTTTAAGGTTAGTGTTAGGGATAGGTTTAAGGTTACAGTTAGAGTTAGTGTTAGCATTAGGGTTAGGAATTGTCTTAGTTCTAGGGTTAGCATTATAGATAGGGATAGTGTTATGGTTAGAGTTTGGGTTAAGGTTAGGTTTAGTGTTTGGGTTAATGTTAGAGTTAGCTTTAGGGTTAGGGTTAGGGTTACTGTTTTTAATTAGGGTTAAGGTGATTCTTAGTGTTAGTGGGTTATTGTTAGGTTTAGTGACAGTGTTAGGTTTAGGGTTATTGATAGAGTTAGGTTTAGGATTAGGTTTAGTGTTAGTGACAGGATTACAATTAGAGTAAGGGTTAAGTTATATTTAGGTTTAGAATTAGGTTTAAGTTTAGGGTTAGGTTTAAGTTTAGTGTTAGGGTTAGGGTTAGAATTAGTGTTTGGGTTAAGTTTAGGGTAGGGAGCATTCTAGGTTTAGTATTATGGTTAGTTTTATGGTTAGGGTTACAGTTAAAATTAGGGTTAGGATTAGGGTATGGCTAAGGTTAGGTTTGTGGATAGGGTTTGGGTTAGTGTTAGGAATATAATTTGGCTTAGGTTTAGTGTTACGTTAGGTTTAGGGATACGGTTTGGTTATGGATAGGGTTATGGTAAGTGTTAAGGTAATGGTTGGGGATAGGATGTGGTTAGGGTTAGAGTTAGGGTTAGAATTAGTGTTATGGTTATGGCTATGGTTAGGGGTTGGGTTAGGGTTATGATTAGCTTTAGGGTTAGGTTTAGTTTTAGGGTTAAAGTTAGGGTAAGGATTAGTGTTAGGATTATATTTAGGGTTAGATTTGTGTTAGGGTTAGTATTTGGGTTATGGTGAGGTTTAGGGTAAGTTTTATGATTAGGATTAGGGTTACAGTTATAGTTAGGTTTAGGGTAAGGGTTAGGATTCAGGTTAGTGTTAGTGTTATGTTAAGGTTAGGTTTAGGGTTAGGGTTAGGACTAGTGTTTGGGTAAGGGTTAGAGTTAGGGTTAGGGTTAGTGTTAGGATTACGTTTAGTGTTAATGTTTGGTTTAGGGTTAGGTTTGGGTGAGGTTTAGGGTTCGTGTTGGGTTTAGGGTTAGCTTTAGGTTTAGGGTTATGGTTGGGCATAGGGTTATGGCAAGGGTTATGTTAAAGTTAGGATTTGGTTTAGGTGTTGTGTTGGTGTTAGGGTTAAGGTACATGTTATGGTGAAGGTTACTGTTAGGGTTACATTCGGTATAACATTAAATTTAGGGTTCGTGTTAAGTGTAGGATTGGGTTAGTGTTAGCTTTAGGTTTAGGGTGAGGGTTAGAGTTAGGGTTGTAATTAGTGTTAGTGTGATTTTAGTGTTATGGTTAGGGTTATGGTTAGTGTTAGCATATAGGTTAGGGTTAGGATTAGGTTTAGTGTTAGGGTTTGTGTTATGGTTAGGGTTAGATTAGGGTTAGGGTTAGGGTTAGAGTAAGTGTTAGGGTAAGTGTTAGGGTGAAAATTAGGTTTAGGTTTAGATTTATGTTTAGTGTTAGTGTGAGTTTAGGGTTAGGGTAAGGGTTATTCTTAGGTATAGGGTTAGGGTTAGGGTGAGGTTTAGAGTTAGGGTTTGGGGTAGGATAAAGTTTAGGTTTATTTTTAATTTTAGGGCTAGAGGTAGGGTTATGTTTAGGTAGGGGTTAGGTTTAGGGTTAGGGTTTGAGTTAAAATTAGGTTTAGGTTTAGGGTTAGGTTTAAGGTTAGTCAGGTTTAGGTTTAGCATTAGGGTTAGGGTTATGGTAAGTGTTATGGTTAGAGTGAGAGTTAGGCTTAGGGTTAGGGTTGGTTTAGGCTTATGGTTGAAATTAGGGTTTGTCCCAGGATTAGGGTTAGTATTACAGTTAGCATTTAAGTTAGTGTTAGGTTGAAGGTTAGGTTTAGGGTTAGGGTTCGTGATAGGGTTAAGGTAGGGGTAAGGGTTAGTGTTAAGATATGGGTTAGGGTAATTGTTAGGTTTAGATTTAGGGTTAATATTAGGGTTAGGTATGGATTAGGGTAGGTTTAGTTTAGGGTAAGTGTTATGGTTTGAATTAGGATTTGTGCAAGAGTTTGGGTTATGTTAGGGTTATGTTAGTGTTAGGGTTAAGGTTAGGATTAGTGTTAAATTTACAGTTAGGGTTAGAGTTAGGTTTAGTGTTAGGTTTTTGGTAAGGTTTAGGGTTAGTTTTAGGGTTAGAGTTAGTAATATTTTTAGGGTTAGCATTAGGATTAGTGTTTGGTTAGTCTTAGTTTTAGGATTAAAGTTAGGGTTTGGGATATGTTAGGGATAGGGTTAGGCTTAGGTTTAAAATTAGTGTTTCTGTTAGGATTAGAGTTAGGTTTATGGTTAGTTTTAGGGTTAGTGTTATGTTAGGGTTAAGTTTGGGGTGAGGTTTAGGGTTAGTTTTAGTGTTAGATTTATGATTAGGGTTATAGTTAGGATTAGAATTAAGCTTAGGGTTAGTGTAGGTTTTGGGTTAGGGTTATAGTTATTGTTAGGATTAAAATAAGGGTTAGAGTTAGGGTTAGGGTTAGGGTTTGTATTAGAGTTAGGGTTGGAGTTAGGGTTAGGTTTAGGGGTTAGGGTCACAGTAAATTTTAGGGTATGGTTTGGGGTCTGGTTAATTTAGGGTTAGGGTTAAGGTTAGTGTTAGGTTTAGGGTTAGGGTTTGTGTTAGTGTTTGTGTTAGGGTTAGTGTTAGGATAAGGGTAGTATTAGGGCTAGGTTTAGGATTAGGTTTAGGGTTAGGGTTAGGTTTGTGTTAAGTTTAGGATTAGTGTAATGGCTAGGGTTAGCATTAGGGTAATATTTAGGATTAGGTTTAGGTTTAAAATTAGTGTTATGTGTAGGGTTAGGTTTAGGGTTAGTTTTAGGTTTAGGTTTAGGGTTAGAGTTAGGATTAGTGTTATGGTTAGGGTTAAGTTCAGGGTTAGGTTTAGTGTTAGCATTAGGTTTAGTTTTTGTGTTTGGGTTAGTATTAGGATTAGTGTTAAGCTTAGTGTTAGGGTTAAGATTATATTTAGTGTTAGGGTTAGGGTTAGTGTTAGTATTAGGGTTCAGGTTATGAATAGTGTTATTGATAGAGCTAGAGTTAGTGTTAGGGTTAGAGTTTGGGTAATGTTTATGGCTATTATTACAGTTAGGTGTAGGTTTAAGGTTAGTGTTAGGGTTAATGTTAGGGTTCAATTTATCGTTTTTGTTAAGGTTAGGTTTTGTGTTAGGGTTAGGGTTAGTTTTACTATTAGGTTCAGGGTTAGGTTTAGGGTTATTGTTAGGGTTAGATTCAGAGTTATGGTTAGGTTTAAGTTTAGGGTTAGGGTTAGTGTAAGTTTTTGTGTTAGGTAAGTGTTAGGGTTAAAGTTAGAGTTAGTGTTATTGATATGTTAAGTTTTAGGGTTATGTTTAGTTTTGGGATTAATGTTATTGTTAAGGTTTATGTTAGGGTTAGGATTAGTATTAGCTTTAGGGTTAGGTTTAGTGTTATTGTTACGGTTAGGGTTAGAGTTAGGATTAGTGTTAGGTTTAGGAACAGTGTTAGGGTTAGGAGAGTGTTTGGTTCAGTGCTAGGGTTAGGGTTAGGCTTAGTGTTAGTGTTAGGATCAGTGATCAGGTTATGGTTAGGATTAGGGTTAGAGTTGGGGTTAGTGTTAGTGAAGGCTTAGTGTTAGGTTTAGGTTTAGGGTTAGGGTTAAGATTTGGGTTAGGGTTAGTGTTAAAGTCAGGGTTAGGTTTAGGGTTAAGATTAAGGTTGGGTTTAATGTTAGGGTAAGTGTTATGTTTAGTTTTAAGTTTATGTTTATTGTTAGCATTAGGGTTAGGGTTAGGGTTAGGATTAGGTGTCGGTTTAAGGTTAGAGTTAGGTTTCAGGTATGGTTTGTGTTAAGGTTATGGTCAGGTTTAGGGATTGTGTTAGGGTTAAGTTTAGAGTTAGGATTAGGGTTAGGGTTCTGGTTAAGTTTAGAGTTAGTTAGGGTAAAGATTAGTTTAGGGTTAGTGTTAGGGTTAGTGTTATGTTTAGGGTTATGTTTAGGGTAGTCTTTGTGATAGGGTTAGAGTTGGGGTTAGATTTAGTGTTAATGTTAGTGTTAATGTCACTGTTCATGTTAGAAAAAAGATTAGGTTTAGAGTTAGGACTATGTTTAAGATTAGGTTTAGGGTAGTTTTAGGGTTATGGTGTGGGTTAGAGTTTATGTTAGGGTTAGGGTTATGCATAGGTTTAGGGTTACGGTTAGTGTTAGAGTTAGAAATAGGGCTACAGTTAGGGTTAGGTTTATTGTTAGGTTTAGTGTTAGGTTTAATATTAGGGTTTTGTTTATATTTAGGTTTAGGTTTAGTGTTAGGCCAAGGTTTAGTGTTACAGTTAGTATTTGGGTAAGGATTAGGGTTAAGTTTAGGTTTGGGGATAGTGTTAGGTTTAGGGCTAGGGTTGGGGTAGAATTAAGTTTAGTGTTAGGATTAAGGTTTTGTATCGGGTTAGGTTTAGTGTTAGTTTTAGTTTTAGCTTTAGGTTTAGAGTTACGATCAGGATTAGGGTAAGAGTTAAGTTTAGGTTTAGGTTTAGGGTTAGTTTTAGGGTTAAGGTTAGTGTTAGAGATAGGTGTATGGTAAGGGTTTTGGTTGGGGTTATGGTTAGTGTTAGGGTTACGGTTAGGTTTACGGTTAGGGTTAGTGTTAGTTTTAGGGTTAGTGAGAGGGTTATGGATGGGGTTATTGTTAGTGTTATGGTTTTGGTTAGGGTTCCTCTTATGGTTAGGTTTAGGATTGGTTTTAGGTAAGCGTTAGGGTTAAATTTAGTGTTTGTGTTAGCGTTAACGTTAGGGTTGCAGTTAGTGTTAGGGTTAGAGTTAATGTTAAGTTTATGGTTGGATTTAGGGTTAGTGTTAGGTTTAGGGTTAGAATTTGTGTAAGGATCAGGGTTATTTGTGTTAGGATTAGGGTTAGGGTAAGTGTTAATGTTAGGATTAGGGTTAGGGTTAGCTTTAATATTACAGTTACGGTGAGGTTTCGTTTTAGGGTTAGGGTTAGGGTTAGGATTAGGGTTAAGGTTTAGGTTAGGGTTTGTGTTAGGTTTAGGGTTAGATTTAGTATTAGTGTTAGGATTAAGTTTAATATTAGGTTTAGAGTTTGGTTTAAGATTATATTTAGGATTAGGGTTTGAGTAAGGGTTAGGGTTAGTGTTTGGTTTAGGGTTGGGGTCATGTTATGGTTAGTGTCAGGGTTATCATTATGGTTAGAGTTAGTGTTTGGTTTAGGGTTACAGTTAAGAATAGTGTTAGGGTTAGGACCACTTTTGGGGTTAGTTTCAGGTTTAGGGTTAGTGTGAGTGTTAGGGTTAGTGTTCATGTTATGGTTAGTGTTAGGGTTAAGCTTAGAGTTAAAGCTATTGTTAGTGATAGGGTTAGGGTTAGGTTTAGGGTTAGGGTTAAGTTTAGGTTTAGGGTTAGTATTCAGTTTAGGGTTAGATTTAGGTTGCAGATTAGTGTTAGGTTTAAAAATAGGGTGTGAGTTTTAGGGTTAGTTTAAGTGTTAGCATTAGGGTTAGTTTTAGAATTAGGTTTAGGCTTAAGGTTAGTGTTAGGATTCAGGTTATGGAGTGTGTTAGAGTAATGATCAGTGTTAGGGATTGTGTTAGGTTTAGTGTTAGGGTTACAGTTAGGATCAGGGTTATAATTTGGGTTAGGATTAGCATTAGATTTAGTGTTAGGGTTAGGGTTAGTTTTAAGGTTAGGGTTAGGGTTAGCCTTAGTTATATGGTTAGGGTTGGGGTTAAGTTTCATATTAGTGTTAGGGTTAGGGTTTGTGTCACTCTTTGTGAAAAAGATAGGGTTAGGATTACAGTTATTGCTGTGTTTAGGATTAGGGTTACACTAAGTTCAGAGTTAAGAGGTGGGTTAAGGTTTATATTAGGTTTAGGATTATGCTTAGGTAGTGCTACAGTTAGGATTAAGTGTAGGGATAGGTTTACTGTTATGGTTAGTGTTAGTGTTATTGTTCTGTTTACGGTTAGTTTTAGGTGTAGTGTTAGGGCTATGGTTATGTTTAGTGTTAGTATTAGGGTAAGGTTAGGATGAGGATTTAGGTGTTGGGTTAGTGTTAGTTTTAGGGTTATGGTTATTGTTAAGGTTAGTTTTAGTGTTAGGGTTACAGAGAGGTTTCAGACTTATGGTTAAGGATAGTTTTAGTATTAAAGTTAGATTTAGGTTTAAAGTTAGTGTTAGGTTTAGTGTTAGGGATATGGTTCATGTTAGGGTTAGTGTTATGGATAGGTTAGGGTTAGAATTAGAGTTACTGTTAAGATTAGACTTAGAGTTAGGTTTAGTGTTAGGTTTTGGGTAAGTTTTAGGGTTACAGGTAGGGTTTTGTTTAGTTTTAGATTTAGGGTTTAAGTTAGGGTTATGATTAGCTTTAGGGTTAGGGTTTGGTTTAGTTTTAGGGTTACTATTAGGTTTAGGGTTACTGAGAGTGTTATGGTTGGCTTTAGGGTTAGTGTTAGGGTTAGGGTTGATTTTATGTTTAGTTTTAGGTTTAGGGTTAGGTAAGGGTTAGGGTTAAAGTTAGGGTTAGGGTTAGGATTAAGGTTAGGGTTGAGGTTAGTGTTAGGATTAGGGTTAGGTTTAGATTTAGGGTTACTGTTAGCATTAGGGTTAGATTCAGGGTTAGTGTTAGGGTTAGGGTAAGGATTTGTGTTAGGGTTATGATTAAAGGTAGTGTAATTGTTAGGGTTATTGACAGGATTAGTGTTGGTGTTAGGTTTTGAGTTAGAGTTAGTGTTAGGTATAGTGTTAGGTTAGGGTAGAGTTAGTGTTAGGGTTAGGTTATTGTTAGCTTTAGTGTTAGTTTTAGGGTTAGATTTTATGTTAGGAATAGGGATAGAGTTGGGGTTAGTGTTCATGTTAGGTTTAGGGTTTGGGTTAGTGTTAGGTTTAGTGTTAGGGTTAGTTAAGAATTAGTCTTTGGGTTATGTTAGGGTCAGGATTAGGGTTTGTGTTAAGTTAAAAGTTAGAGTTAGTGTTAGTGTTAGGGTTAGGATTAGGGTTAGTGATAGTGTTAGTGTTAGTGTTAGGATTTGGTTTAGGTTTAGGTTTATTGTTATGCTTAGGTTTAGTGTTTGGTTTAGGGTTAGGATTAGGGGTATGGTTAGGGTATTTGTTCATTGTAAGTTTAGGGATAGTTTTAATGTTAGGATGAGTTTTAGGGTTAGGGTTAAGGCATACGGTTAGGTTTAAATTTAGGGTTAGAGTTATGGTTAAGGTTAGATTTAGGGTTTGTTTTGTTATTAGGTTTAGCATTAGGGATCGGATAAATGTTGAGGATAGAATAAGGGTTAGGGTTATGTTAAGTTTAAACTTAGGTTTAGGGGTAGAATTAGGGTTATGTTTAGGTTTAGAGTTAGTGTTTGTGTTAGGGTTAGGGTTAGGTAAGTGTCAGGATTTGCATTAGGTTAGTGTAGGCATTATGGTTTGGGTTAAGATTTGTGTTTGGTTTAGGCTTAGAGTTAGAGGTAGTGTTAAAATTTAGGTTAAGGTTAAGTTTAGGGTTAGTGTTAGGGTTAGTGTTAGTGTTAGGTTTAGTGTTAGGGATCATTTTAATATTAGATTTATGGTTACTGTTAGCATTAGGGTTAGGATTAGTGTTAGGGATACTCTTAAAGTTAGGGATAGTTTCAGGGTTAGGGTTAGTGTTAGAGTTATGGTTAGGATTAGGGTTAGTATTAATGATAACACTAAACCTAACCCTGACACTAACCCTATACTTGGCCCTAAACCTAACACTATCTTAACCCTAACCTATAACCTAACACTAACTCTAACCCTCATGATATCCCTAACATTAACCATAACATGACCCCTAACCCTAAACTTAACATTAACCCTAACCCTAACCCTAACACTAACCCTAACCCTAAAAATAATCTGAAACCTAACTCTAACTCTAAAACTAATCTTAATCCTAACACTAACAGTAAATCATACACTAAATTAAACACTAAATTAACACTAAATTAAACCCTAACACAAACCCTAACCTAAACCATAACCCTGACCCTAAGGTAACCCTAAACCTAATTAGGGTTTGGTTAGTGTAAGAATTACAGTTAGAATTAGGGTTAGGTTTGTTTTAGAGTTATGTGTAGGGTTAGGATTATTGTTAGGGTTAGTGTTAGGGTTCAAGTAAGGGTTTAGGTTAGGGTTAGGGTTAGGGTTACAGTAAGGACTAGGGTTAGAGTTAGGATTAAGTTTAGGGTTAGGGTTAGTATTACGGTTAGTTTTGGTATAGGGTTAAGTTTATACTTAGTGTAAGTTTTAGGGTTAGGATTGGGATTACTGTAAATTTTAGTTATAATGTTTGTGTTAGTTTTAGTTTTAGTGTGTTAGGTTTATGGTTAAGTTTAGGTAAGTGTTAGGGTTAGGGTTAAGGTTTTAGTTAGAGTTATGTTTATGGTCAGATTTTGTGTTAGGATTAGGGTTAGGGATAGCGTTATGGTTATGATTAGTGTTAGAGTTAGGGTTAGGTTTAGGTTTGGGGCTAGTTTTAGGGTTATAGGTAGAATTAGAATTAGTGTTAGGTTTAGTGTTAGGGTTAGTGTTAGGTTAAAGTTATGAATAGGGTTAGTTTTTGGTTTAGGGTTAGTGTTAGGGATAGGATTATTGTTAGGGTTAAGGTTAGGGTTAGGATTAGGTTAGAATTAGGGTTACAATTATGGTTCATGTTAGTGTTAGGGTTAGTGTTAATGTTAGGTTTAGGTTTAGGGTTAAAATTAGGGTTAGAGTTAGTGTTAGGGTTAGGGTTAGGTTTAGCATTAGTTTTTTGGTTAGGGCTAGACTTAGTTTTAGGTTTAGTTATAGGATTAAGGTTAGAGTTAGTGTTTGTTTTAGGGTTGGTGTGAGGGTGAGGGTTTTTGTTAGTTTTAGAGTTAATTTAGGCTTACACGTTGGATTAGAATTAGAGCTAGGGTTAGGGTTAGGTTAAGTGTTAGTGTTAGGGTTATTTTTATGGTTAATGTTAGGTGTAGTTTAGGATTTGTGTTCGTGTTAGGGTTAGGGTTCAGGTTAGTGTAAGGTAGAGTGTTAAAGTTAGGGTTAATGATAGGGTTAGGGTTCGGGTTAGGGTTAGGGTTTGTGTTAGCATTGGTGTTATGGTTATGGCTAGGGTATGTGATAGGGTTAGGGTTAGTGTTAGTCTTAGGTTTAGGATAAGGATTAGTGTTAGTGATATGGTTAGGGTTATACTTAGAGAAAGTGTTACATTTAGGGTTAGGTTTAGGGAATGGTTAGTGTTATGGTTAGGGTTAGTGATAGGGTTAGTTTTAGTTTTAGGGTTAGTGTTAGATTAGGGTTAAAGTTAGGTTAAGGTTAGGATTATGGTTAGAGTTAGGTTTTGTGTTACGGTGAGTGTTATGATTAAGTTTAGAGTTAGAGTTAGGGGTAAATTTAGTGTTAGGGTTAGGTTTAGGTTTAGGGTAAGTTTAACATTTAGGGTTAGGTTCATGATTTTTGTTAGAATTAGTGTTAGTGTAAAATTAGTTTTAGGGTTAGGGTTAGTTGTATGGCTAGGATTAGGGTTTTTTTAGGTTTATGGTTAGGGTTACAGTTACAGTTAGGATTAGGGTTAGGGTTAGGGTTTGTTTAGGGTAGATTAGGCTTTTGGTTAGGGTTAAGATTAGTTTTAGTGTTAGGGTTAGGGTTAGGTTAGTGTTAGGTTTAGGGTTAGAGTTCCTGTTAGGTTTAGTGTTAATATTTGGTTAGGGCTAGGGTTTGTGTTAGTGTTAGGTTTAGGTTTAGGTTAGCATTAGTGTTTGGGTTGGGTTATACTTAGGTTTAGTCTTAGTGTTCGTGTTAAGATTAGGAATAGTGTTAGATTTAGTGTTAGGGCTAGGATGAGTTTTAGGTTTACGATTAGGGTTAGGGTTTTTGTTAGGATTAGGATTGGTGTTTGTGCTAGTGTTAGGGTTAAATTGGGTTTAGCATTAGTTTTAGGGTTAAAGTTAGGTTTAGGGTTAGGATTTCTGTTAGGATTATGCATAGGTTTAGTTTTAGGGTTAGTGTTAGGTTTAGGGATAGTCTTTCGGAGAGGGTTAAGCTTAGTGGTGTGGTTAGGTTTATGATTTGTGTTAGGTTATAGTTATGGTTAGTGTTAGGATTACTTTTAACTTTAGAATTAAGGTTATGGTTAGGTAAGGGTTTGCACTAGGGTTAGCATAGGGTTAGGGTTAGGGTTTTGGGTAGAATTTGTATTTGGACTAGGATTAGGTTAAGGTTAGAATTAGGCTTAGCGTTAGTGTTAAAGGGAGTGTTCAGATTTTGTTAAAGTTATATTTAGGTTTATGGTTAATGTTATGGTTAGGGTTTGTGTTAGGATTCAAGTTAGTGTTATAATTAGTTATAGGTTAGGTTTAGGGCTAGGTTAGTGTTAGATTAGGGTTAGTGTTAGGTTTAGATTTACGGTTATGATTAGGTTAGTGTAAGTGTTAGAGTTAAGTTTAGGTTTAACATTAGTTTAGGTTTATGGTAATATTTAGGTTTAGGGTTAGTGTTAGGTTTAGGGGAAGGGTTAGTGTTTGGTTTAGGGTGAGGGTTAGGGTTAGGCTTAGGGTTATGGTTAGCATTAGGGTTAGTGCTAGTGTTAAGTTTAGGTTTAGTTTTAGGTTTAGGATTAGGTTTAAGATTGGAGGTCATGTTATTTTTAGGGTTAGGATTAGGATGAGTGTTAGGTTTAGGATTAATGATAGGATTAGTGTTGGAGGTAGGGTTATGGTTAGTGTTACTTGTAGGTTTATAGTTAGGGTTAGGTTAGGGTTAGTGTTAGATTTAGGATTAGGTTTAAAATTAATGTTCGGGTTAGGGGTATAATGTTAGTGTTATTGTTAGGTCTAGGTTTAAGTTTAGTTTAAGGGTTAGTTTTAGTGTTAGGTTTGGAGTTTGGCTTAGGGTTAAGGTGGGAATTAGGGTTAGAATTATTGTTATTATTAGGTTTAGGGTTAGCCTTAGGGTTACTCTTAGGGTTATTTTTAGGTTTAGGTTAAGGTTTAGTGTTAGGGTTAGTGTTATGGTTAGGTATAAGTTTAGGATTAGGGTTCGTGTTAAGGTTAGGGTTGGTGTTAGGTTTAGTGTTAGCTTTATGGTTGTAGATAGGGTTAGGTTTGGGGTTAGGGTTAGTGTTAGGATTTGTTTTGCGGTTAGGTTTAGGGTTCATGTTAGGTTTACCTTTAAGGTTAGTTTTAGGGTTAGGATAAGGGTTAGGTTTTGTGATAGGCTAAGGTTAGTGTTAGAGTTAGTGTTATGGTTAGAGTTTCTTTGTAATTACTGTTAGGGTTAGGGTTATGGTTAGTAGCAGGGTTAGGTTTAGATTAGGGTTAGTGTTAGGTTAGGGTTAGGGTTATGGTTATGGTTAGAGTTAGGTTAAAGATAGGGCTGTGGTAATTGTTCAGGCGTTATTGGTAAGGTTAGGATTAAAGTGAGTTTATGGTTAGGGTTTTGGTTAGGTTAAGTTTTAGGGTTAGGTTTAGTGTTATGGTTAGAATTAGTATTAGTGTAAAATTATGGTTAAGGTTAGGGCTAAGATTTGGGGTAGGGTTAGTGTTTGGTTTAGGGTTAGGTTTTGTTTTAGGATTACTGTTATGGATGTGTTATGGTTACAGTTATGGTTATGATTTGGTTTAGGTTTATTTTTAGTTTTACAGTTACACTGTTAGGGTGATAGTTAGTGTTAGTGTTAAAATTAGTGTTAAGATTAGTGTTTGTGTTAGTGTTAGGGATATGGTAAGGGTTAGGTTTAGTGGTAGTCTTAATGTTAGGGATACATTTAGGGTTAGGGTTCGGTTAATATTTTTTTGAAAATGTTAGGGTTAGGGTTAGTGTTAGGTTTAGTTTTAGTTTCAGGGTTATGTTTAGTTATATGGGGAGGTTTAGGGTTGGTATTACCATTCAGATTGGGGTTAGGTTGAGGGTTAGGGTGAGGGTTAGGGGTTGGATTAGTGTTAGATTTAGGGTTAGGGTTCTGGGTAAAGTTTGGATTAGGATTAGTGATATTTTTAGTTGTAAGATTAAGGTTAGGTTTTGCGTAAGTTTCTGGTTAGTATTAGGGTTATGTTTTGGTTGAGGGTTAGGGTTGGTTTTTGGGTTAGTATTAGGGTAATGGTTAGAGTTAGTGTTAGGGTAAGTGTTAGAATTAGGCTGAGGTTTAGGGTGGTTGGTAGAGTTAGGTTTAGGGTATGTGTTAAGATTATGTTTACATTTATGTTAGGGTAACTGTTAGTGTTTGTGTTAAGTTTAGGAATAATTTCAGAGTTAAGGTGAGTTTTAGGTTAGTGTTATAGTTAGGGTGAGTTTGAGGGTTAGGTTTAGGTTTAGGTTTAAAGTTAGTTTTAGTGTAAGGGTTTGGGTTAGGGTGAGGGTTAGTGTTAGGGTTAGGATAGAGTTAGTTTTAGGCTTAGAGTTAAATATTGTGCTAAGGTTTGGGTTAGTATTATGTTTAGTGTTACAGTTCGAATTAGGGTTAGGTTTAGCATTAGGGTTAGTGTTACAGTTAGGGTTAGGGGTAGTGTTAGGGTTAGTTTTATTTATTTTATTTTTATTGGTTGTTCAAAACATTACAAAGCTCATGATATATCATCTTTCATACATTTGATTCAAGTGGGTTATGAACTCCCATTTCTACCCCAAATACAAATTGAAGAATCACATCTGTTACACATTCATATTTTTACATAATGTCATACTAGTGACAGTTGTATTCTGCTACCTTTCCTATTCCCCACTATCCCCCTCCCATCTTCCATCTCTACCTCCTCTGCTTTTGTTCAATTCTCTCCTATGTTTCTCCCCCCATTTCCTCTCACAACCTCTTATATGTAATTTTGTGTAACATTGAGGGTCTCCTTCCATTTCCATACAAATTCCCTTCTCTCTCCCTGTCCCTACCACCTCTCATCTCTGTTTAATGTTAATCTTTTTCTCATGCTCTTTCTCCCTGCTCTGTTCTTAGTTGCTCTCCTTATATCAAAGAAGACATTTGGCATTTGTTTTTTAAGCATTGGCTAGCTTCATTAGCATAATCTGCTCTAACACCATCCATTTCCCTGCAAATTCCATGATTTTGTCAATTTTTAGTGCTGCATAATACTCCATTGTGTATAATTGCCACATTTTTTTATCCATTTATCTATTTAAGGGATCTAGGTTTGTTCCACGGTCTATTGTGAATTGTGCTGCTATTATCATTGATGTGGCACTATCCCTATAGTATGCTCTTTTAAGGTCCTCAGGGAATTGTCCAAGAAGGGTGATAGGTGAGTCAAATGGTGGTTCCATTTCCAGCTTTCCCAGGAATCTCCATACTGCTTTCCAAATTGGCCACATCAATATGCAGTCCCACCAGCAATGTACAAGAGTACCCTTTTCCCCACATCCTTGCCAGCACTTATTGTTGTTTGACTTCATAATGGCTGCCAATCTTACTGGAGTGAGATGGTATCTTAGGGTGGTTTTGATTTGCATTTCTCTGACTGCTAGAGATGGTGAGCATTTTTTCATGTACTTGTTGATTGATTGTATGTCCTCCTCTGAGAAGTGTCTGTTCAGGTCCTTGGCCCATTTGTTGATTCAGTTATTTGTTATCTTATTGTTTAATTTTTTGAGTTCTTTATATATTCTGGATATTAGCACTCTATCTGAAGTGTGATGGGTAAAAATTTGTTTCCAGAATGTAGGACCCCTATGTACCTCTCTTATTGTTTCTCTTGCTGAGAAAAATCTTTTTAGTTTAAGTAAGTCCCATTTGTTTATTCTTGTTATTAACTCTTGGGCTATGGGCGTCCTATTAAGGAAATTGGAGCCCAACCCCACAATATGTAGATCGGAGCCAACATTTTCTTCTATCAGGTGCAGAGTCTCTGATTTGATATCAAGCTCCTTGATCCATTTTGAGTTAACTTTTGTGCATGGTGAGAGAAAGGGGTTCAGCTTCATTTTGTTATATATGGATATCCAGTTTTCCCAGCACCATTTGTTGAAGATGTTATCCTTCCTCCATTGCATGCTTTTAGTCCCTTTATCAAATATAAGAAAATTGTAATTTTGTGGATTGGTCTCTGTGTCCTCTTTTCTCTACCATTTGTCCACGTGCCTGTTTTGGTACCAGTACCATGCTGTTTTTGTTATTATTGCTCTGTAGTACAGTTTGAAATCTGGTATCACTATACCTCCAGATTCACACTTCCTGCTTAGCATTGCTTTTGATATTCTGGGTCTATTGTTTTTCCATATGAATTTCATGATTGCTTTATCTATTTCTACAAGAAATGCTGTTGGGATTTTGATTGGCATTGCATTAAACCTGTAGAGAACTTTGGGTAATAGCACCATTTTGATGATGTTAGTTTTGCCTATCCATGAACAGGGTATATTTTTTTATCTTCTAAGATCTTCTTCTATTTCTCTCTTTAGGGTTCTGTAATTTTCATTGTATAAATCTTTCACCTCTTTTGTTAGGGTGATTCCCAAGTATTTTATTTTTTTCCAGGATATTGTGAATGGAGTGGTTTTCCTCATTTCCATTTCAGAAGTTTTGTTGCTGATATACAGGAATGCCTTTGATTTATGTGTGTTGATATTATACCCTGCCACTTTGCTGAATTCATTTATTAGTTCTAGTAGTTTCTTTGTAGACCCTTTTGGATCTTCTAGGTATAGAATCATGTTGCCTGAAAATAGTGATAATTTATGTTCTTCTTTTCCTATTTTTATGCCTTTAATTCTTTTGTCTGTCTAATTGCTCTGGCTAGTATTTCAAGAACTAAATTGAATAGAAGTGGTGAGAGAGGGCATTCCTGACTTGTTCCAGATTTTAGAGGGAATGCCTTCAGTTTTTCTCCATTTAGAATGATGCTAGCCTGAGGCTTAGCATATATAGCTTTTACAATGTTGAGGTAAGTTCCTGTTATCCCTAGTTTTTTCTAGTGTTTTGAACATAAAGGGATGCTGTACTTTGTCGAATGCTTTTTCTGCATCTATTGAGATAGTCATATGGTTCTTATCTTTAAGTCTATTGATGTGGTAAATATCATTTATTGATTTCCATATAATGAACCAGCCTTGCATCCCAGGGATGGATCCTACTTGATCATGGTGCACAATTTTTTTGATATGCTTTTGAATTTGATTCGCCAGGATTTTATTGAGAATTTTTGCATCTAAGATCATTAGAGATATTGGTCTGTAGTTTTCTTTCTTTGAAGTGTCTTTGTCTGGTTTTGGGATCAGGGTGATGTTGGCCTCATAGAATCAATTTGGAAGAGCTCCTTCTTTTTCTATTTCTTGAAATAGCTTGAAAAGTATTGGTATTAATTCTTCTTTGAAGGTTTTATAAAACTCTGCTGTATACCCATCCGGTGCAGGGCTTTTCTTGGTTGGTAGTCTTTTGATGGCTTCTTCTATTTCTTCCTTTGTTATTGGTCTGTTTAAATTGTGTGTGTGTCTTCCTGACTCAATCTGGGCAGATCATATGACTTAAGAAATTTATCAATATCTTCACTATCTTCTATTTTATTGTAATATAGGCTTTCAAAACACTTTCTAATTATCTTCTGTATTTCTGTAGTATTTGTTGTGATATTGCCTTTTTCATCCTGTATGTTAGTAATTTGAGTTCTCTCTCTTCTTGTCTTTGTTAGCTTAGCTAAGGGTCTGTCAATCTTATTTATAGTTTCAAAGAACCAACTTTTAGTTTTATCAATTTTTTCAATGTTTTTTTTTGTTTGTTTGTTTCAATTTTATTGATTTCCACTCTGATTTAATTATTTCTTGTCTTCTACTACATTTGCTGTTGTTTTGTTCTTCCTTTTCTAGG
>NW_026005589.1:373445-377367 GCF_001458135.2 Marmota marmota marmota | reverse complement strand
GAGAGAGAGAGAGAGAGAGAGAGAGAGAGAGAGAGAGAGAGAGAGAGATTAGAGGAAAATGAAAAGAACAATAAAACTTGAAATGGGAAAGAGAGAAAGAAGGTAAAGGGGAGAAAAGAACAAAGAGAGAAAAATAAAAGAAAAAAATGAAGTCTTAGAGATCAATTTTCTTCTCTTCCAGTAGGCGGAGCTGTGCCCTTCGAGCCGAGTTTCTGCCCTCTATGTGCTGACAGCAATCCCTGTAAGGCAGCTCCTGGGAGTCTCTCAATCCTGTTAGTCCAGAACCATTTCACTTCTGCGGCCCCTCACCCCCTTCCTCCTTCCAGCCAGCCAGCCTGGTCCTGTTCACTGGAGGTGGTTCCCCAAGGATCTGGTTACACTTGTAGCCCCATTGCATGTCCTATTCCCCAAATGACTGAGCACTCTCTCTGTCATTCATCTAAGCCCCAGTGCTGTGGTGTGGTGATCTGGGAACAAACAGTTTAATTTTTCTGGACCCCTTTTGTGGGCATGCACCCGGAAATTGGGGGCTAAGACCTTGGGTCTCGCCGTGGGTGGTAAGGGGAGTTGGGGATCAGGAATCCCCTCTGCTTCACTACAGACATGCCCCCAGAGAGATTCCCGAGGTTTCCTGTCTGCTTGTATCTGGAGGGGGGTGTGAGTCAAACACCTGCTAAAGTGGATTCCGCTGGGAAGGAATTCTGCCAGCTGAATTCCAGTGACATCACCTCTCTGCTATGGCGGGCCCCAGGCTCCTTGCCAGAGTGTCCAAAGGGAGAGGTGGGACTGGTCTGTCTCTGGTTGGTTTCAGTTCCCAGTTTGCTATTTCATGAAGGCTTGGCTAGAGACCTCTTCCTAGAGTCCCTGTGCTGCTCCTGCTGAGCTGCGCCTCAGAGGCTAGCTGCCCATTCGCTGGGGCCATGGGTGGGTGGCCGACGGTTGCTGAGTCACGCAGGCAGTGGCTGGCGGGTCTGGACATCTGTGCCACATGGCGGAGATTCACTTGTCTGGGGGAAAATGTCACCTCCAAAAATCTTACTAATTCCCCGCAGGTCTCTCTTCCGTGGAATTTTGCTAGGAGTTTCTCAGCACGTTTAATCTAATCATATAAATACGTCTCTCTGACCCCATTATTGAGGAGGTACTGAAAGCCCTGCCTCCCCACCCGCCACCAGGTTGGATCTCTATATAGGGTTAGTTTTAGAGTTACAGTTATTGTAAGGGATTGGTTTATGGTTAGTCTTAGGATTAGGGATAGTCTTTGTGTTAGTGTTAGGACTGAGGGTAAGTGATAAGGTAAATTGCTCGCCCCTTAGGGCAGGGCAAGAGGATGGGTAGCCATTTTAAGATTCTTCTTTTGTTTTGTTTCACTTTTGTTTTAAGTTGCCTGGCCCTGGAGATGAGTGAGATGGAAAAAAACTGCTCACATCTGAGGAAAAACTATTTGCATCTGTGGAACAGATAGAGAGAAAGGACGGATGGATATTTCAGAGGGATAGAAAGGCTATAATGATTTTGTGTTCCATTTTGTTTCATTCTGTCTCGGTTTTGTTTGGTGTTATCTTGTTGGGTTGAATTATAGTAGAAATATGGGATCAGAAATTAGTAAAAAGCAAACTTAAAGAGTGTTAAGTAAATTGTTAGAGGAAGGAGGCATCTCAGTAAAATCAATAGCAGTCAGGGCATACGTTGATACAATACAAAAATGTAGCCCATGGATTTTTAAGGAGGAGTTGTTAAATATATCACAATGGAACCATCATGGTGAAGATTTTAAAAGAATAGAAAAGAAAAGCCCAGGGACTCTTCCAGTTGGCACATTGCCATTGTGGACTTTCATGTCTTGTTTGCTTAGACCAAAGCCTTCAGTTCAGGCAATGGTAGAGGAAGGAGAAGACATATTGATTCAAGTAAAAGAGAAGGTCTCTCAAGTTAGTCAGACAGAGGAAAAGATTCAATTAAAAGAGAAGGTCTCTCAAGTTAGTCAGACAGAGGAAAAGATTCAAGTAAAAGAGAAGGTCTCTTGAGCTAGTCAGACAGAGGAAAAGATTCAAGTAAAAGATAAGGTCTCTCAAACTAGTCAGAGGAAGAAAGTAAAAAGCAGAAAAAGACATCAGGGAAAAAGTTACAACAAGAGACTACTACTAACACCTTTTTATCACCAGAGGGTGTAAGTGTCCAACCAACAGTGCCACCTCTACAGGAGACTCTACTAACAACTTTCTATCACCAGAGGGCATAAGTATCCAACCAACAGCTCCACCTCCATATGCGGGGAGGCTCCCAACCCCTGCAGTTGATAGTTGGGATACTAAGACAGGATCTCAAATATTAACATACCCTGTATTTGAGCAGGCAGGAGGGCACTGGATTCACTATGCTTTAAATTTCAAAAAAGTAAAGCAGCCAAAAGAGGCTGTGACAACCTATGGTCCTCAAGCACCCTTCACTGTAAGCATGGTTGAATCCATTATTAACTTGAATATGACACCAGCAGATTGGGCTAATATGTGTAAAGATGTGCTAGATGGAGGACAATACCTGTTATGGAAGGTTGCCAATGAGGAATTTTGCAAAGAGTTGGCTAGGTGAAATGCACAGCTGGTTATCCTCAGAGAAATCTAGACATGTTGTTAGGAGAGGGATCTTATCCCTTGAAAATGCTGGTAGGATTTCCCCTTCCTCTACTGTTTTCTCTTTGCTTTCCACTATACAAAGTCTAATCTGGGACAGAAAAGATCCATTCTTTATAGGACATATCAGGGCACATACAGGATTGCCTGGAGCCCTTAGTTTGGGCAAGGATTTACCAGATAAAAGTACACATGACATACATATTTTCTCTACACTAGAAGAAGCTACAAATTTTCATAAAGAGTTCCATGTCAATGCTAATACTTTCCAAATTGCTTTAAAATATCTAAGGAACAAGCTGGACAAATAATAATAAAAAAAAAATCAAAATTGTGTGACATTTTTACCACAAGTTAATCTTGGAGTCAATCTTTGAGGACTTATATCTAACCATAATTGGCAGATGGATGTCACACACTTGCCAGAATTTGGAAAAATTAAAATATTTGCAGGATACACTTGATAACATCTTCTGAATTTTTGATGGGCTCCCTTCATGCCAGAGAATAAACTAAAGATGTTATAGCTGATTGCTTACAAAATTTGCCACTGTGGGTGTTCCAAAACAGTTAAAAAGAGATAATGCCCCTGGTTATACTTCTACCTCTTTTTAAAAATTTTGACCAACATTTGGCATTACACACATAACAGGAATCCCATACAATCCACAGGGACAAGGCATAGTTGAAAGAGCTCATCAAACTGTTAAAATTTACTTATTATAGCAAAAATAAGGAATTGGGAAGGGGTATATATTCCCCAAAGATAAACTTAAAATAAACTTTTTCACTCTAAATTTTTAAAATTTGGATTCATCAGGGCTTAGTGCTGCAGAAATGCATATGTGTCCAAAAAAATGTACATAAGCCCAAGTTACTTTGGAAGGATATTCTAACAGGACAATGGAAAGGTCCTGACCAAGTAATTGTCTGGAGTCGGGGGTCTGTTTGTGTGTTTCCACAGGGAGAACAGCAGCCGATTTGGATTCCAAAAAGATTAACTAAAGCGATTTCTACAGACCAAAAAGAAGATGATTTGGCTCAAATTCATAACAACTGATATCCAAAACTCCAGTTTGGCTATTCTTACATCTGGCTGAACCATGATGCTTTTTTCAATGTCTATTTTATTATTGCCCTTTGCCATATCATGAAGTTCTATTTTGTTTTTTGAGTTCATACAGACCTAGCTTAATGTTTTGCTGATCAGTTCTATTTTTTTTTTTAGAGTTTTTAAACATTGCAATGGAGATTTCACCTGTAAAAAGTTATAAGGCCTTTACTATTAA
>NW_026005589.1:275758-372604 GCF_001458135.2 Marmota marmota marmota | reverse complement strand
GTGAGGCAAAGAACCTCACCCCCAACTGATACAAACACCTATCCACAGGTGTGGCTGTATACTGGACTGGTAGTCAGTGATGGGTAAGATCCAATTGCAATGGTACCAAGACAGGAGGCTGACACCTTGAGGTCAGCTCATCCGATAATGGGTAAGGACCATATGTAGTATTGGACAACCTAAGGCAAGCACAGTCCCTAAGCCACATGCTTGTTGTTTAAACAGAGATGGGAATATGTTGAGAGCCACAGCCGAAGGGGCCCCAGCAAATTTCCAGCTGCCAGCAAACTTCCAGCTGCCAGCAAACTTCTAGCAGCCAGCTGATGATTGGCTCATAGCGGCCCCAGCAACTTCTAGCTGCCAACTGAATGGCTCCTCTGCAGTGATGCTCACTGGGCTGTTTCCCTGCCCTTTCAGACCACGGAGCTGCTCATTGGGGGACTTTTTTGGCTCCACCCATGCGATCCAGCCCATCAGCCTCAAGAGCAGGAGGAGTGGGGGAGGTGGAGAGGCGTGTGGGAAGCCGGTAGTGGCAGTTGGGCTCTGAAGGTTTTCCTGAGGAGCTGTTTTGTTTGGCGTGTGTGGTTGTAAAAATAAAGTTTGTTTCTTTTGACAAGTGGCTCCTGAATTGTGCCCAGCCAGACTGTGGCAAGAGATAGTGATAGTGTTATTGGTAGTGTTAGGGTTAATCAGGGTTAGGGTTAGGGTTAGGTTTTTGAAAGGGTTCTGGTTAGAGTTAGTGTTTGTGTTACAGATCAGTTTAGGATTATAATTATGTTTAATATTAGGGATAGGTTTAGTGTTAATATTATGATTAGGTTTAGAGTTAGAGTTAACCTTAGTTTTAGGGTTAAGGGTAGATTTAGATTAATGTTACTGTTAGGGTTAGGAATATGGTTAGTTTTAGGGTTGGTGTTAGTTTTGGGGTTATTTTTAGGCTTAGAATTAGTGATAGGATAAGGTTTGTGTTTAAGTTTATTGTTAGGGTTAAAGTTAGGTTTAGTGTTAGCATTTGTGTTAGTATTAGGGATAGAATTACGGTAGTGTTAGGTTTAGGGTTAGGGTTAGACTTAGGCTTTGTGTAAGAGTTAGGGTTATAGTTTGGATTAAGGTTAGTGTTATTGTTAGGGTTAGGGTTATGTTTAGGGTTGCATTTAGGTTTAGTTTTAGTGTTAGGTTTAGTTTTATTGTTAGGGTTAGAATTAAGTTTAGGGTTAGTGTTAGGGTTACGTTTATGGTTTGAGTTAGGATTAGGTTTAGGGTTATTTTTAGGGTTAGGGTTACAGTTAGGTTTACAATAGGGTTAGGGTTAATGTTAGTGTTTAGTTTTGTGTTAGGGTTAGTGTTAAGGTTAGTGTTAGGATTCGGTTTATGGCTAGGTTAAAGTTTAGCGTTAGGGTTAGCGTTAAATTTAGGGTTTGTTTTAGGGTTAAGGTTAATATTACGTTTAGGGTTAGGGTTAGGGTTAGGGTAAGGGTTAGGATTAGGATTAGGGTTAGTGTTAGTGTTAGAATTAGTATTTGTGTTAGGTTTTGGATTAAGATGAGTGTTACTATAAGGGTAAGGATTGGGTTAATTATACTGTTAGGGTTAGGGATATGTTTAAAGTTATTGTTAGGGTTAGGGTTAGGGTTATGTTTTGTGTTAGGTTTATCATTAGAGTTAGTGTTAGGGTTAGGGATATATTAAGGTAATATTTAGGGTTGAATTTAGGGACAGGTTTATGGTCAGTGTTAGTGTTAGGGTTACGGATAAGATTATGGTTATATTTAGGGTTAGAATTAGGGTTAGTTTTAGTGTTAGTATTATGATTAGGTTTAGAGTTTGAGTTAATATTAGTGTTAGGATTAGAGGTAGAGCTAGGATTAGTGTTAGTTTTAGGGTTAGGCTTATGTTTATGGTTACAGTTAGTGTTAGGTTTGGGGTTATGTTTAGAGTTAGGGTTCATGTTACTTTGGGTGTTATGCTTAGGGGTAGAATTTGTGATAAGCTTAGGTTTGGGTTGAGGTTTATTGTTAGGGTTAGAATTAGGGGGTTAGGGTTAGTGTTAATGTTAGGGTTAGGGTTAGGTTTAATGTTAGTGTTAGTGTTAGGGTTAGGGGTAGTCTTTGGATTTGTGTTAGAGTTAGTGTTACTGTTTGGATTAGTGTTAGTGTTAGTGTTAGGTTTAGGGTTACATTTATGGTTGGGTTTAGGATTAGGGTTAGAGTTAAGGTTATTGTTAAAATTAGTTTTAGAGTTAGGGTTAGTGTTAAGTTGAATGTTCGTGTTTGGGTTAAGGGTTAGGATTACGTTTAGGGTTAGTGTTAGGTTTAGAATTAGTTAGTGTTAGGGTTATGGTAAGTGTTAGGGTTAGGATTAGGGTTAGGGTGAGGATTAAGATTAGGGTTAGTTTTGGTATCAGTGTTTGTGTTAGGGTTAAGGTTAAGGTTTATTATAGTGTTATGGTAAGGGATAGGTTTAGAGTTATTGTTAGACTTAGGGTTAGGTTTAGGATTAGTGTTATGATTAGTGGAAAGTTTAGGATTAAGGTTAGGGATAGGGTTAAGTTTAGGGTTAAGGTTAGTTTTAAGGTAAGGGTTGGTGTTAGGGTTGGTGTTAGGATTAGTTTTAGTGTTATGTTTCGCTTTAGGGTTTGATTTAGGTTTAGGGTTATGGTTATTATTAGGGTTAGGGTTACAGTTAGGATTAGGATAGGGTTAGGGTTAAAATTAGTGTTAAATTTTGTGTTTGGGTTAGTGTTAAAATTACGTTTAGGTTTAGGATTAGTGTTAGAATTAGAGGTAGGGTTAGGGTTAGGGTTAGATTTAGTGTAAGGGTTAGGGTTAAGTTTAGGGTTAGTTTTAGGGTTAAAGTAACAGTAGGATTAGTGTTAGTGTTAGGGTTAGTGTTATGGTTAGTGCTAGTGTTAGGGTTAGGGTTAGGGTGAGTATTAGGTTTAGGTTTAGGGTTAGTGTTGTGTTTGTGTTAGGTTTAATTATAGTGTTAGAGTTAAGGATAAGTTTAGAGTTAGTGTTAAGATTAAGGTTAAGGTTAGTGTTAGGGTAAGGGTTTGTTTTAGTGTTAAGATTAGGGTTAGTGTTAAAGTTAATGTTAGAGTTAGGGTTAGTTTAGAATAGGGTTAGTGTTAGGGTTAGGGTTAGATTTAAGCTTAGTGTTAGAAATAGGTTTAGGGTTTGTGTTAGAGTTAAGTTTAGGGGTAGGTTTTGTTAGGGTTAGGGTTAGTGTTACAAATCTGATTAAGGTTATATTTAGGGTTAGAATTAGGGTTAGGTTTAGTGTGAGGATTACGATAAAATTTAGAGTTATAGTTAGTGTTAGTCTTAGGGTTAGGGGTAGGTTTAGGATTATTGTTAGTGTTAGGGTTTGGGTTAGTGTTAGTGTTAGTGTTTGTTTTAGGGTTTGGGTTAGTGTTAATGTTTTGTTTAGGGTTCAGGTTGGGATTCGAGTTAGAATTAGCATTAGGTTGGTGTTTAGATTAATATTAGTGTTAATGTTAATGTTATGGTTACGGTTAGTTTTAGGGTGTGGGTAAGTGTTAGGGTTAGTGTTCGGGTTTGTTAGGGTTAGGGGTACTGTTAGGGTTAGCATTAGGGTTAATTTTATGGTTAGGGTTAGTTTCAGGATTAGGTTTAAAGTTCATTATAGTCAAAATTTGAGTTAGATTTAGGACTAATGTTATTGTTCAGGTTAGGGTTAGTGTCAGGGTTAGGGTTACCCTTAGGTATAGTGTTAGATTTAGGAATATGTTTAGGGCTAGTGTTAGTGTTAGGGTTAGTTTTAGGGATAGTGTTATGGTTATGGTTATGGTAAGGTTTGGGCAATTTTTAGGGTTAGGATTAGATTAGTTTTAGGGTACGGTTTAGGGTTAGGGTTATTCTTAGGGTTAACGTTAGGTGTTGAGTTAGGGTTAGTGTTTGGGTTAGGGTTTGGGCTAGGTATACATTTAGGATTAGGGTTTGGGTCTGGGTTAGTATTAATGTTAAACTTGGTGTTAGAGTTAGTGGTAGGGTTAGGTTTATTGTTACAGTTAGTGTTAGGGTTAGGATTATGGATATTTTTAGGGTTAGTGTTAGGGTTAGGGTTGGATTAGAGTTAGGGTTTATGTTAGGGTTAAGTTTAGTGTGAGTTTTATGTTTAGGGTTAGGTTTAGGTTTTGGTTTTACTGTTTGGATTAAGAATATGTTTAGGATATAGGATAGTGTTAGGTTTAGTGATAGGTTTGGAGTTAGTGTTAGGGTTAATGTTATTGTTAGTTTTATGGTTAGGGTTATGGTGAGGGTTAGGTTTTCTTTTAGGGTTAGTGTTAGGATTCAGTTTATATTTAGAATTATGTTTTGGTTAGGGTTACATGTGGTGAGCCGCTTCTGCTGTTTATGCAAATTATGGTCGCCATTACAAGATGGCGCTGGCTCCGCTGTGGTCTGTGACAAACAACTCCTTATTTGGGAGAGTTGGCGCATGACTTTTCATCACCCTATGAGAAAGCTCCACATGGCTGCTTTGCATTGGGGCTTGAGATGCTTTATTAAGGCTGGGAGGGGCATCTGAGAGAAGAGAAGAAGAACTATCAAGGGCCTGAAATAAACTACTGAAAGAAGATTCCTGAGTGTTGCGTCTTCCTTGCGGGCAAGAAGTCGCGACAAGTGGTGCCGAAACCCGGGAATCAGAACTTTCAGCAGTCAGGGGGGGTGCACCATAGTCCCAGGTAAATGGGATCCGCGACCAAAGTGGGTTTAGTCCCAAGTAAGTGGGATCCGCGACCAAAGCCAGGCAGCTCTCTCTGTAAATACAGAGAGAGAAGAAAAAAGGACGCTCCCCTCTAAATAAGGAGAGAGCGGGACTTTTGTACTTTCACTTTCTTTATAGCTCTAAAAACATTATGGGCGTTACTTCTTCAAGCCCAATTTTGTTGGCCCTAGATGGGTTGCTACGTTCAAAAGGACTTAAAGTAAAGCAGAGCACTTTGCAGATGTTTTTGAGAGAAGCTGCCGGGGCCGCGGCAGTAGCGGCGGCAGACAGCGCTCTGCGCCGCAGTCCCAGCACCCGTGAGCCAAAACGCGAACAGCCGCCGGCGTCGCTGCGATCGCAGCTAAGGGACCCGCCTACACTGCTGCGGAGTGAGCTCATGCTGCGGAGAGGGCGGAGCTCCGCCGGGGGCCGGGACCGGACGGAGCCGATGTGGGTTCCGGGGCTCCTGGCAGGGGGGGTCCCGACAGGTACATCTGAGTTAAATATAACCACTTTGGCTAATGATACATCACAGGGGATGCTTAATAGTTCTAATATTACCTGCTATTTGTCTGAGTGTTGGAATGGCTTCTGGACTACGGCAGTGGTTATGAAAATTCCAACTTTTGTCCCAATCCCAGTCACTGCGGACCCAGATAAATTCCCCATTGTTGAACTACTTAGAGTCCGCAGGGATTTTGGAATTACGGCAGCTATAGTGACAGCTGTGGCAGTGTCTGCTGCTGCAGCGGTTACGGCCGGAGTGGCCATGGCCAGTCAAGTACAAACTGCTGCCACCATTAATCAAGTTGTTCAACAAACTTCCACCATACTTGAATCCCAAAATACAATTAATCAACATATTTTGTCAGGGATTTTAGCTGCCAACCAAAGAATAGATTTACTCCAAGCTCAGGTAGAAGAATTGGCTGACTTGGTGCTTTTGGGTTGTGTTGACCAACGTGCACATTTATGCATAACCTCTGTCAGATTTAATGATTCCAGGAATGCCTCCCGCATCATTGGCGAATATTTGGCCGGAAATTGGTCCATGGCAGCGGAAGACATGATCCAGTCTCAACTAACCCAGATAGCTGTCTTGAACAGTACCCGTGTCGATCCCGTGACTTTGGGTCAATTCACCGATTGGATATCTTCTGCTTTTTCCTTCTTCAAAGAGTGGGTGGGGGTAGGCATTTTTGGTGCAATGTGTTGCTTCGGTATGTTCCTCTGTTTGTGGTTTCTCTGTCGCCTTAAGGCCCGTAGTGCTCATGATAAGGCTATGATCATACAAGCTCTTGCAGCTTTAGAAAATGGCAACTCGCCTCAAGTCTGGCTTGCGCATCTTAAACAGTAAACCTTTGTCATGGTCGTTGCACCCCAAGTTATTATAACATTGCACTGGGATCGACATGACCTTCCTTGCTATTCTCTTAGTGTTGGAAAGCCCTTGCACTCTGCCGGTCTTACTGCCATTGCACGCAGATGGGTTTCCACACTAGTGCTTTTCTATCGCATTAAAGTCCGTGCCTTTCTTTCAGGGTGCTGTCAACTTGTTTGTCATTATAAACAGCCACAGTTCAGCCTCAGTTATCCCCCTTCGTCCACCATCGCCACGATACAGGATGGGAGGCAAAGCACTGCACTTGAGTGATCCTTGACGTGGACCTCAAGGAGAGCATGTCCTATTGCATGCGGGTTAGACGCGTCCACGCCCCGCCCCACGAAAAAAGGCGTCGGCTGATATGGTCTCGGATCTGGGGAAGGGCCCTCCTTAAGACTGAGCCATACTATGCAGCCACTGCTGCACAGTGGGATAGGACCTCTACTCTTGCCTGTATTGTTTTAAGAAAATAGAAAGGGGGAACTGTGGTGAGCTGCTTCTGCCGTTTATGCAAATTATGGTCGCCATTACAAGATGGCACTGGCTCCGCTGTGGTCTGTGACAAACAACTCCTTATTTGGGAGATTTGGCGCATGACTTTTCATCACCCTATGAGAAAGCTCCATGTGGCAGCTTTGCATTGGGGCTTGAGATGCTTTATTAAGGCTGGGAGGGGCATCCGAGAGAAGAGAAGAAGAACTATCAAGGGCCTGAAATAAACTACTGAAAGAAGATTCCTGAGTGTTGCGTCTTCCTTGCGGGCAAGAAGTCGCGACAGTTACAGTTAGTGTTAGGGTTAGGGTTGGGCTTAGATTTAGGGTTAGGTTTAGTGTTAATGGTTGTGTTAGGGTTTGGATTAGTGTTAATGTTAGGGTTAGGGTTAGGTTTAGGATTAAGTTATGGTTAGTTTTAATGTTTGTGTTTTGGTTAGGATTAGGGTTAGTGTTGGGATTACAGTTAGGGTTAGTGTTAGGGTTATGGTTGAGTTTAAGTTTAGGCTAAGTATTAGATTTTGGGTTAGTTTTAGCATTAGTCTTAGGGTTTGGTAAGGGTTAGGTTAGTGTTAGGGTTAGCATTAGAGATAGCTTTAGGGTTAGTGTTAGGTTTAGAGTTAGTTTTTATGTTAGGGTTTTGTTTAGTGTTAGTGGTATGGTTATGGTTAGGTTTAGGTTTATTTTTAGTGTTTGGGTTAGGGTTATGGTTAGTGTTAGTGTGAGGGATAGGGGTATGGTTAGTATTAGCTTTAGGGTTAGGCTTAGGTTTAGTGTTAGGGTTAGTGATAAGGTTATGGTTAGCGTTAGGTTTAGGGTAAGAGGTTTAGTGTTAAGGTTAGTGTTAGTTTTTGTGTTATGGTTAGGATTAGGATAAAACATACAATTTGTGTTAGGTTTTGGGTTAAAAACATGGTTAGGGTTAAAATTATGCTTAGGGTTAGGTTTAGTGTTAGGGTTATTGTTAGGGTTTGAGTCAGGGTTAGTTTTATCATTATGGTTATGTTTTTATTTAGGGTTAATATTAAGTTTAGTTTTAGGTTAGGTTTATGGGTAAGATTAGGCTTTTGTTTAAAATTACTGCTGGTGATAGGGTTTGGATAGGTTTAGTGTTGTGGTTAGGGTTGTGGTTGGGTTAGGGTTAGTGTTAGGGTTATGTTACGGTTTATATTCGGATTAGTGTTAAGGGTTATGGTTAGTTTAAAGATTAGGGTTAGTTTTAGCATTAGGGTTAGGTTTAGGGTTATGTTTAGATTTAGGTTTAGGAATATGTTTAGTGTTAGGGTTAGCATTAGGGTTAGGATTAGGTTTAGTGTTAGGATTAGTATGACGGTGAGGGTTATATTTAGGGTTAGGGTTAGGGTAAGTGTTAGGGTTATAGTTAGTGTTACTGTGAGTGTTATGTTTAGGTTTAGGGTTTGTGTTAGGGTTAAAATTAGGGTGAAGGATAGGTTTGCGTTTGGGGTTAGAGTTAGTGTGAGTTTTACTCTTAGGATTAAAGTTAAGTTTATTGTAGGGTTACTGTTTGGGTTCATGTTAGGTTTAGGGTTAACATTACCTTTATTATGTTAGTGTTCAGGTTAGGTTTAGGTTACGTTTATTATGTTAGTGTAGGGTTAGTATTAGGCTTGGTGTTAGGGTTTGGTTTATGGTTAGTTTTAGACTTAGTGTTAGGGTTAGGTTAGGTTTAGGTTTCATGTTAGAGTTAGGTTTAGTGATAGGGTTTGGTTCAAGATTTTTATGAGGGTTAGGGTAAGGATTAGTGTTAGGGTTGATATGGGGTAAGGGTTAGGGTAAGTGTTAGGTTTAACATTAAGCTTACAGTTAGAGTTAGTTTTAGGGTTAGGGTTAGGGTTATGGTTAGAGTTAGGATATGTTTTAGGTTTAGGGTTAATATTATGGTTGGGTTAAGTTTAGGGTTAGAGTTAGTGTTAGGGTTAGAGTTAGTGTTAGGGTTAGAGTTAGGGTTCAAGTTAAGTTTAAGTCTATGGTTAGAATTAGGTTAAAATTAGTGTTAGCATTAGTGTTAGTATTAGTGTTAGGGTTATGGTTAGGGTTAGTGTTAAGTTTTGAGTTATAGTTTGGGTAGTGTTAGTGTGAGGGTTAGGATTAGGGTTACTTATTGGGTTCAGGTTAATGTTAGGTTTAAAATTACTGTGAATATTTGGGTTAGGTTTATTATTAGTTTTGGAGTTAGTGTTAGTGTTATGGTTTAGTTTAGTTTTAGTGTTAGAGTTAGTAGTAGCTTAGGGTTAGGGTTAGAGTTTGTGGTAGTGTTAGGGTTAGTGTTAGTTTAGGGATAGGGTTAGTGTTATAGTTAGGTTTAGGATTAGTGTTTGCGATGTGTTAGGGTTAGTGTTAGGGTAGGTATTCCGTTTAGGGTTAAGGTGACAGTTAGAGTTAGTTTTACAGTTAGGTTAGATTTACTATTAATCTATGGTTAGATTTAGGTTTAGTATTAGCTTAATGGTTAGTGTTAGGGTAAGATTTAGGGTTTGTGTTTGCGTTAGGTTTGGGATACCAATTAGTTTTATGGTTACTGTTAGGATTCGGGTTAGGGTTAGTTTTAGGGTTGGGGTAAGGTTAGGGTAAGTGTTAGGGTTAGGGTTTGTGGTTGGTTTAGAGTTAGGTTTAAGGTTAGGTTGAGGGTTAGGTTTAGTGTTAAGTTAGGATAAGGGTTGTGTTAGGGTTAGATTTAGGGTTAAGATTAGGGTTAGTGTTAGTGTTAGGGTTAGAGTTAGTTTTAAGTTTAATTTTAGCATTAGGTTAGCTTTAGGTTTAGGTTTAGGGATAGGGTTAAGTTTAATATTAGGGTTAAAGTTAGGGTTAGGTTTAGGGTTAGTATTACAGTTAGGGTTAGGGTTAGAGTTAGTGTTAGGCTTAGTGTTACAGTTAAGGTTAGTGTTAGTGTTAGGGTTAGGGTTTGTATAATGGTTAGAGTTAGGGTTAGGTTTTGACTTAGGTTTATGTTTAGGCTTAGAGATAAATTTAGGGTTAGTGTTCGGGTTAGTTTTAGGGTAAAGATTAGGGGTAGTGTTAGGGTTAGGGTGAATGTTAGCATTAATGTTAGGTTTATTGTTATGGTTAGGGTTCAAGTTTGGTTTACGGTTAGGGTTAGTGTTAGGGTTAGGGTTCAAGTTTGGTTTACGGTTAGGGTTAGTGTTAGGGTTAGGGTTGGAATAAGAGTTGTGGTTAGTGTTAGGTTAGGGTTATTGTTAGGGTTAAATATTGGGTTCAGGTTAGGGGTTAGATTTAATTTTGGGGTTAGTGTTAGGGTTAAGTTTCTGGTTAGTGTTCAGGTTAGCATTTGTGTTAGAGTTAGTGTTAGTGTTAGGGTTAGCTTTAGGGTTAGGAATAGGATTAGTGTCAGAGTTATTGTTAGTGTTATGGTTAGGGTTACTGATAGGGTTAGTGTTAAGTTTTGGTTTAGGGTTAGATAAGTGTTCGCATTAGGGTAAGGTTTATGGTTTTGTTAAGTTTTATGGTTAGGTTTAGTGTTAAGATTAGATTTAGGATTAGAGTTAAGGTTAGTTTTAAAGTTAGGGTTTGGTTTATGTTTAGGGTTAGCTTTAGGGTTAGGATTAGTGTTATGATTTATATTAGTGTTAGAGTTAGTGTTAGGAAAAAGGTTACATTTAGGATTAGGGTTTATGTTAGGATTTTGGATAGGGTAAGGATGTCAGTTATGGTTAGGATTCGAGTTACTGTTAGGGTTAGGATTATGGTTAGGTTAGGTTTTGGGGTAGGGTTAGGGTTAGGGTTTGTGTTAGAATTAGAGTTAGATTTAAGTTGAGGGTTAGGGTTAGGGTTAGGAATAGAGTTAGGATATTTTTAGGGTTAGGTTTAGATATAGGGTTATGGTTAGTGTTAGGGTTTGGGATAGTGTTAGCGTTATTGTAAGTGTTAGGTTTAGTGATAGGTTTATGGTTGGGATTAGCATTATGTTTAGGTTTTTTTGTAGGGGTTAGTGTTAGTTTTAGTGTTAGAGTTTGTGTTAGGATTATGGTTAGTGTTAGTTTTAGGAATTCACAAAGGATGAGGTTTAGGTTTAGAGTAAGTTTATGTTTATGGTTAATGTTTATGTTATGGTTAGTGTTAGGATTAGTGTTATCATTATGGTTAGGGTTACAGTTAGCAATAGGAATAGGGATAGTTTTAGGGTTAATGTTAGTGTTAGGTTTAAGGTCAGTGTTACAGTAAATGTTAGGATTAGGGTTAGAATTAGGGTTAGGGTAAATGTTAAGTTTAGGTTTAGAGTGAGTTTTACAGTTAAGAATCGGGTTAGGGTTAGTTTTAGTGTTAGTGGTAGTGTTCGGTTAGTGTTTTTCTTAGGTTTAGGTTTAGGGTTTGTGTTAGGGTTAAGAGTTATTGTTTGGGCTTGGGTGAGTTTTAGTATTAGGATTACGGTTAGGTTTACGGGTAGGGTTAGGGTTAATGAAAATTTTATAGTTAGAGTTAGTGTTAAGGTAAGTGTTAGGGTTATGATTAGATTTATGGTTAGAATTAGTGTTAGGGTTAGTGTTAGAGTTAGTGTGAGGGTTAGTATTAGCATTAGGATTAAGATTAGAGTTATGGGTAGGGTTAGTGTTTGTTTTAGGGTTAGTGTTAGAGTTATTGTTAGTTTTAGGATTAGGGTTATGTTTAGTGTTAGGGTAAGGGTAACGGTTAGGGTAAGGGTTAGTGTTAGGGATTGGGTTAAATTTAGGGTTTTGGGTTAGGGTATGTGCTGGGGTTAGGGTTTGGGATAAGATTTGTGTTAGGGTTAGGTTTAGGATTATCATATGATTAAGATTTGAGTTATGGTTAGGATTAGGGTTAGGGTTAGTGTTAGTGTTAAGGGTAGGTTTAGGGTTAGTGTTAGGGTTAGGATTAAAAATAGGGTTATTTTTAGTGTTAGGGTTAGGTTTAGTGTTAAAGTTAGGTTTAGTGTTAGGTTGAGTGTTAGGGTTATGGTTAGGGTTAGTCATAAGATTAGGGTTAGGATTAGGGTTAGTATTAGGGAAGTGTTAGGGTTATTGTTAGGGTACTGGCTAGGGCTATGTACAGTGTTAGATTTAATATTAGGGTGAGTATCAGGATTAGTGATCAGGTAAGGATTTAGGTTAGTTCAAGAGTTTCGATTAGGGTTGGAATTTGGGTTAGTGTTAGGTTCAGTTTTAGGTTTAGGGTTATATTTTGTGTTAGGTTCAGGGTTAGGTTTAGGGTTTGGGTAAGGGTTAAGCTTAGGGTTATGGTTGGATTAGGGTTAGAGTTAGGGTTAGGGTTAGGTTAGTGTTAGGTTTAAGGGTAGAGTTAGGGTTATTGTTTTGATTAGGGTTATGATTAGGGTTAGTGTTTGTGTTAGGGTTAGGGTTATTGTTAATGTTAGGTTTAGTGTTAGGGTTAGGGTTAGAATTATATTTAAGTTTAATGATAGGATTAGGGTTAGCTTTAGTGTTAGTATTATGTAAAGTTTAGGGTTTTGTTAGGGTAGGGTTTAGAATTAGGTTTAGGGTTAGTTTTAGAACTAGGATGATGTTCAGTTATAGAAATCAGGTTAGGGCTAGGGTTATTTTATGAGTTAGGATTAGGTTTAGTGTTAGTGTTAGTGTTAGGGTTATTGTTTGTGTTAGGTTGAGGGTTAGGTTTAGGGTTTGGGTTAAGTTTAGAGTTAAAGTTATAGTAGGATTAGGGTTAGAGTTAGTGTTAATGTTAGGTTTAGGGTTAGTTTTTGGTTTAAAAATAGGTTTAGGCAAAGGGTTAGGTTTAGGCTTAGTGTTAGGTAAGTATACCTAATGGCAAAAACTAAGTGAAACCTAAAAATTCTAAGTGTTTCTGCAAGTGAATGATTTAACCTAGAAGAGCGAAATTTGGGAAGCCAAGTGCAACTAGAGTACCCATGATCTCTGCAACATAACAACAAGATAGGGTGAACAAATATTTGCTGGAATAACAGGAAACTTGGAGTTCTGTGGAAGCTTGGCAAACGCTTTCAAATGAAAGTGATTTTTCCTTGCCTCTGCTTAAGGCTACTTCAAGATGGAAATAAGCATAAAGAGCACTCTGAGAACTAATTCAGTGTGTCAAATTTCAAGCAGCTAGCAAAAGCCATGTTTCATTTAGAGTTCCAACTCTGAGTATACCTATAAAGGAAAACAAAGTGAAACTTAAAACTTCAAAGTGTTCCTGCTAACGAATGCTTTAACCTAGAAGTAAAAAATTTGGTGAGCCAACTATGACTGAAGTACCAATGATTTCTGCAACTTAACAACAAGCTCGAGTGAAAAAAAAATATTTGCTGAGATTTCAGTAAACTCGGAGTTCTGTGGAGGCATTGCAAACAATTTCAAATGAAAGTGTATTTTGCTTGCCTCTGCTTAGGGCTTCTGCAAGAGAAAACAAAGCATAGAGAGAGCACTGAGAACTAATGGAGTGTGTCAAGGTTTAAGCAGTTAGCACAAACCATGTTTGATTTAGAGTTCCAACTGCATCTATTTCTATAGGGGAAAATGAAGTGAAACCTAATATTTCAAAGGGTTCCTGCAAATGAACACTTCAAACTAGAAGAACAAACTTTGGGGGGCCAAGTGCAACTGGATAAGTGCTAATTCCTTCAGCTGATCTTGTTGATACAAGGCAGGAATGATCAGAAAACAGGACGCACGTGCCCCTTCAAATTGTGTTCTTCTATGTTTAAACATTCATTTGCAGGAACACTTTGAATTTTTAATTTCCTTTTGTTTCCCCCTATAGGGACACATGCAGTTGCAATTCTAAATCAAACACGGATTTTGCTAAATTGTTGATACTTGACACACTAAATTCATTTTCAGTGTGCTCTGCATTCTTTGTTCTCTCTTGAAGTAGCGCTAAGCAGAAACAAGGGGAAAAATCCCTAACCCTAACCATAAACTTAACTGAACCATAAACAACACCCTAAACCTAATTATAAAACTAAACTTAAACCTAACAATAAACCTAACCCAAATGCTAACCCTAACATAAACACTAAAATTAAATTTAAACCTAACAAAAAACATAACTCTAACCCTAACCCTAACCCTAACACTAATCCATAGGCAAAACCAAAACTTATTGCTAATCCTAACCGTAATCCTATTGCTAACCCTAAACCTAACCCGAAACCTAATGTGAACCCTAAAAGAAACCCTAATCCTAACCCTAATCCAAAGCCTAACAGTAACCCTAGACCTAGCCCTAACCCTAACACTAACTTTAACCCTAATCCTTACCCTAACTGTAACCCTAATCATAACCGTAATAGTAAACTTAACCCTAACCCTAACACAAACCCTAACCATATCACTAATCCTAACACAAACCTTAACCTTAACCCTAACCATAAAACTAACTGTAAACTATTCTTAACCATAAACCTAACCTAAACCTAAACCTAACCCTAAAACAAAACTTAACCCTAAAACTAAAATTAACCCTAAAATTAAACCTAACCCTAAAACTAACTCAAACCCTAACAATAAACCTTAGCATAAATGGAACCCTAACTCAAACACCAACCCTATCCTAGCCCTAACCTAAATCTAACATTAACCCTAACCTGAATCTTAACTGTAACCGAAACCCTAACCCTAACCCTAAAACAATCCCTAACACTAACACTAAAACTAAACTTAACCTTAACCTTAAAACTAACTCTAACCTTAAACCTAACCATAACACAAACTCTAACCATAACGGTAACCCTAACACTTACCATAACCCTAAAACTAAACCTAACACAAAACCAAACATGAACTTTAACACTAACCCTAAAACTAACCCTAACTCTAAACCTAGCCCTAAACCTAACTCTTACCATAATGCTAACCCTAATCATAACTCTTACCCTAACTCTAACCCTAAACCGAACACTATCATTGACCTTAAAACTAACAGTAAACCTAACACTAAATCTAACCCTAATGTTAAATTGAACCTGAAACTTAATCCTAACCCTAACACTAACCTAACACTAACCCTAACCCTAACCTTTACCCTAAAATTTACACTAACCCTAAGCCTCACACAAAACCTAACACTAACCATAACAAAACCCTAACTTAATACTAACACTAACCCTATCCTAACTCTAACCCTACCTTAATCCTCACCCTAAAATTAATCTTAACACTAACACTAACCCTAAACCTATCCCTAAATCAAACCATAAAACAAAACCTAACCTTATCCCTAAACCTAACCTAATTCTAACCATAACCCTAAAGCAAATTCTAAATGTAATCATAAACCTAACCTGAACCAAAATCCTAACTTTAACACAATTCCTAAACCTAAACCTAATACTAACGCCAACGTTTACTGTAAACCTAACACTAATCCTAACCTTAACCCTAACTCTTACCTAACACTAAACTTAACCATAACTTTAAACCTAACACTACCCCTAAAACTAACCCTAACCCTAACCTTTACAATAACCCTAACAGTAATCCTAAGTCTAACTCTTATTCTAATCTTAACACTAACTCTAACCCTAACATTTACCCTAACACTTAACCTAACCCTAACACTTACACTAACCCTAACCCTTACCCTAACTCTAAACCTAACCCTAACACAAACACTAACCCTAACCCTAAAACAAAACTTAATCCTAACTCTACACCTAACCCTAACTCTAAACCTAACACTTACCCTAACCTAACCCTAACCCTAACCATAAAAATGACCTTTAACCTAACACTATCCTAACCCTAACCCTAACCCATATTCAAAACCTAAGCCTAACACTTATTTTAAACCTAAAACTAACTCTAAACCTAACCCTAAGCATAACACTAACCCTAATCCTAAATCTAACCCTAAAACTTTCACTCACCCTAACCCTAACTATAACTCTAACACTAGTACCCAATATAACTCTAACCCTAACCCTAACACTTTCCCTCACACTAAAACTAACCCTAAACCTTAACCTTAAAATAACCCTAACAGTAATCTTAAACTTATCACTTACTCTAAACTTAACCCTAACCCTAACACTTACCCTATCCGTAAATCTAACCCAACCCTAAAACTAACCCTAACCCTTACCATAACACTAATACTAAATCAAACCCTAACTGTAACCCTAAAATGAAACTTAATCCTACTCTAACCCTAACCCTAACCCTAAGGCTAAACATAAACTTTAACCTAACACTATCCTAACCCTAACCCTAAACCTAACACTAACTCTAATCCAAACCCTATACCTAGCCCTTACACTAACCCTAACACTAACAATAATACTAACTCTAACTCAACCCTAACCTTAACCCTAACCCTAATGCAAACCCTAACCTTATCCCTAACTCTAATTTTAATCTTAACCCTAAGACTAACCCTTAGAATTACCTGATCCCTAACAATAACAATAACACTAATTCTAATCATAAATCTATCCCTAACCCTAAAACTAACCCTAACTCTAACCCTAGCACTAACCCTAATATTAACACCAACCCTAACAAGAATTGTAATTATAACACTAACCTTAAAAATATCCTTAACATTAAAATTATCCCTAACTCTAACATTTACCCTATACCTAAATCTAACAGTAACCCTAACACTAACCCTAACCCTAATATGAACCATAATCCTAAACCTAACACTAAAAATAACCCTAAACCTAAACCTAAACCTAACACTAACCGTGAACATAACCCTAACCCTAATTTAACCCTAACATGAACCCTAATCATAATTCTAACTATAAACCTAAAACTTATCTCTAAACAACCTCTATCACTAACCCTAAACCTAACTATAAATCTAAACCTAACACAAACTCTTACCCTAACCCTAAATTTAACCTGAACCTAACCCTAATTTTAAACCTCATCCTAACCCTGACACTAACACTAATCCTAACCATAACAGTAAACCTGAAACTAACTCTAACCCTCAGCCTAACACTAACCCTAACTCTAACTCTAACTCTAAACCTAAACCTAATGATAACCCTAACTCTAACCATATCCTTAAGTCTAACCCTAAATATAACACTAACCATAACCCTAACCCTAATTTTAAAACTAAACATAACCCTAACATTAAACTTAAAACAAAACCTAAACCTAACTCTAACACTAACTCTAACTCAACCCTAATCTAATCTAAACCTAAAACTTACAGTAACACTAATCCTAAAACAAACACTAACACTAACCCTAACCCTAACAGTAATCCTACCCTTAAACCTAAATTAACACTAACCCTAACCTAAACACTAACCCTAACCCTAACCCTACCATCAACATTAAACCCAACCCTAACTCTAAATCTAACTCTAATCCTATCTGTAACCATGACACTACCCTAACCCTAACATTAAATTAATTCTAATTCGTACCCTAAAAAAACTCTAAACCTAAAAATAACTCTAAACCTAACCCTAAATCCAACCCTAAATTTTAAACTAACCCTAATCCTAACCGTAACCCCAACACTAATACTAACCCTAACCCTATCTCTAACCCTTAGGCTAACAGTAAACATAACCCTAAAACTAACAATAACAATAACACTAAACCTAATCCTAACCCTAACATAACACTAACCATAACTCTAACTCTAAACCTATCAATAACCCTAACAATATCCTTAGACCTAACCACAAACCTAACTGAAACACTAACACCAACCTAAACCTAAACCTAATCCTAACACTCATGCTAAACCTAACCCTAACATGAACCCAAACCCTAACCCTAACACTTACCCTAAACCTACACATAACCCTAACCATAACCCTAACCCAAAAATTACCCCTAACACTAACAGAAAGTTTAACACTAACTCTTACCCTAACTAAATCTTAATCCTAACTAACCCTAACCCAAACCCTAACACAAACCGAATCCTAGCTCAAACCCTAACCCTAATACTAACATGAATCCTAACGCTAACCTGTACACTTACACTAAACCTAACCCAAACCCTAACCCTAATTCTAACCCTACCCATAAAAAAAACACTAACCCTAAACATAACACTAACCATAAAACTAACCCTAAACAAATTAACCTAACACTATAACTAAACATAACCCTTACTCTAACCCAAATACTAGCCCTAATATTAACCCTAACATTACTCTTACCCTAACACTATGACAAAACTTAAATTTAACTGTAACACTAAGGCTAAACCTAATACTAAACCTCACACTAATTCTAAACCTAACACTAACACTAAGCCTAACACTAACCCTAACACTAACACTAACACTCACTCTAACCCTACTAACCCTAACCCTAACAGTAACACTAACCCTTATGAAAATGCTAACACTCAAACTAACTCTAATCCTAAAGGTAATCCTAAAACTAGCCCTAGCCCTAACCATAACCCTAACCATAATACAAACTTTAACCCTAACCTTAACACTAACCCTAACACTAAACCTACCCCCAACACTAATCCTAACACTAAACCTAAACCTAAACCTAATCGTAACTGTAACCCTAAACATAAAAATAACCCTAACCCTAACAAAAAACTTAACACTAATCCTAATCATAACAATAAACATAACCTAAACCCTAACACTAAATCTAAACCTAATCCTAACCCTAAACCTAAACCTAACACTAAACCTAACCCTAATTTTTAACCAAACCCTATCATACCCGAACACTAAAACTAACATTAACCCTTAACATAATACTAACCTTAATACTGAACCTAACTCTAACATAATCCAAACCCTAACACTAAACCTAATCCTAACACTATCACTAAAACTAACCCTAAACCTAACCATAATGCTAACCCTAACACAAAACCTAAATCTAATCCTAAGGCTAAAACTAACACTAATCCTATCCCTAAACCTAAGCATAAACATGACATAAACCCTCATCCTAACCCTCACCTTAACACTAACCATAAACCTATCCCTAGCCCTAACACTATTGCTAAACCTACTCCTAAACCTAACACCAAAACTAACCATAAACCTAACCCTAACACAAACCCTAACCCTAACACTAACATTAATAATAAGCCTAAATATAATCCAAACACTAACACTAACCCTAAGAAAAATATTAACCCTAAAACTAACACTAAAAGTAACCCAAACCTAACCCTAACAATAACAATAATTCTAACACTATCCCTAACATAAAACTATCACTAACACTAACCTTAAACATAAGCAGAACGCCAACCCTAACCCTTACCATAATACTAACCGTAACATAAACTCTAAACCTAAGGCTAACTCTAACCCTAACCCAAAACCTAACCCTAATGCTAACCCTAATAATAACCCTAAACCGTACTCAACCCTAACCATAACCCTAAACCTAACCCAAACCCTAAAACCAACCCTAACCATAACCTTAACCCTAACACTAAAACCCTAACCCTAATCCTAATGCTAAACCTAACCGTAATCCCAATCCTAACATAAAACTAACCCTAACACAAACCCTAAACCTAACCATAACACTAAACCTAACCGTATCTGTGCTCTAACCCTAATTTTAACACTAACCATAAACTGCAGACAAACCCTACCTCAAACCATAATTCTAAATGTAACCTAATTTTAACTCTAACTCTTAACTAAACCTAAACCTAATATTAACCTTAACACTAAATCTAATCTTAACCCTAATACTAACACTAAATCCAATCCTATGCCTACCACCTTCCCTAAACTTAAATGTAACCATAACCATAACCCTAACCCTAACCCTAAATTTAAACCTAAACCTAACACTAATAGTAACCCTAACCGTAACCCTAACTATTACCCTAACCCTATCCTAACCCTAACTCTAACCCTAATCTTATCCAAAACTCTAATGCTATACCTAACCCTAATGAAACCCCTAAACCTAACCCTAAAACTTACCCTAAAACTAACTTTAACCCTAACCCTAACCCTAACTCTGAAACAAACCCTAACACTTAACCTAAACCTAATTCTAAACCCTATCCTAACCCTAACCCTAACCCTAAACCTATTTCTAAAACTAACCCTAACCCTAACACTAAACCTAACTTAAACTAACCCTTACACTTCACACAACCCAAATCCTAACCCTTACCATATCACTAACCCTAAACTTAACCGTAACGCTAACACTAACCTTAAACTTAACCCTATCCCTATTTGTTACACTAAACCAAAACCTAACCCTATCATTAACAGTTACCATTAACCCTTTTCTGAAACTAAAACTAACCCTAACTCTAACACTAACTATAACCATAAGAGTAACCCTAATCCTAAAACTAACCCTAACACTAACCATAACCCTAACCCTAAGACAAACTGGAACACTATCCCGAACTCTAATCCTAAATGTAACCCTAATCATAACCAAAACCCAATCAATAACAATATTTCTAAAAATAACACTAACCCTAACACTAAAACTATCCCTAACAAACCCTAACACTAATATTAACCTTAAATTAAACCCAAACAATAACACTCATCTTAACACTAACCATAATCCTATCCATAAACCTAACAAGAACACTAAACCTCACCTTATCCCTAACAAAAACTGTAACCCTAAACCTAACACTAAACCTAACCCTAAACCTAAAACTAACCCTAACACTAATCCTAAACCTAACCCTAATCCTAAATGTAACTTTAACACTAACACTAACCCTAAACCTCACACAAACCCTAACACTAACCCTAATCCTAACATTAACCCAAAGCCTAACCCTAAAACATACCCTAACCCTAACCCTAAACCTAAAGTAAACCTCACCCTAAACCTTAACAAACCCTAAATCATACCCTAAGCTGAACAATAAATTTATCTCTAAACCTAACAGTAAACCTAATGCTAACACCAAACCTAACACTAATATAAATCTAACACTAACACTAACCCTAACCTTTACACTAAAACTAAAACAAACACTAACCCTAAGACTAATGCTAACACTAACACTAACTCAAAATCTAACCCTAAGGATACCCCTAACACAAACCCTATCTTTAAACCTAATCCTATATATAACACTAACCCTAACCCTAACCCTAATTTTACATCTAAAAATAACCTTACCCCTAACCCTAACACAAACCCGAACTCTAAACTTAACACAAACACTAACCCTGATCTAAATCCTAATTATAACTCTAACTAACCCTAACCCTAACACTAACCTAATACTAACACTAACACTAACTCTAAACGTAACACTTACCCTAACACTGACCCTAACCATAACCCTAATACTAACCCTAACTCTAACTCTAAACCATAACACTCACACTAACCATAAAAGTAACCATAAACCTAACCATAATATTAATGCTAACACTAACATTAAATTTAAACATATCCCTAACCCTAACAGTATAATTAAACCTAACCCTAATCCTAACCCAAAGCTAAACCTAACCCTATTTCTAACACTAACACTCACTCTAACCTGAACCCTTACAAAAACTCTAATTCTAACACTAAACGTAACATTAATCCTAATTTTAACATTTACCTTAACCCTAACCCAACACTAATCATAACACTAACCCTAAACCTAACCCTAACCCTAAAACTAATTCTAAACCTATCCTTAACACAAACAGTAAAATAAAACTTCATCCTAACCCTAACAGAAACACTAACACTAAACCTAACGATAACCTTATCTTTCACCCTAAAACTAACTCTAACCCTAACACTCACCGTAACCCTAACCCTAACATGAACAGTCATACTAACCCTAACACTAACCCTAATCCTATACTTAACCCTAAAATGAAGCTTAAACTTATCCCTAACCCTTACCTTAAAACTAACCCTAACACTAACCATAAACCTAACCCTAAACCCAAACCTAAACCTAGATGTATCCCTAAACCTAAAACTAACACTAACACCAATCGTAACACTAACACTAACCCTAACCCTAACACTAACAATAAAACTAACCCTAATCCTAATTCTCTCACTAATTCTAACCATAAACATAACTGCAAACCTAACAATAACCCTTACACTAAACATAACTCTAACCCTAACACTAACGCTAACTCTACCCCTAACCCTTATACTAACATTAATTATAACTCTAAAACTGATCATAATTCTAACACTAAACCTAACCCTAATTCTAACTCTAAATATAACCCTAATTTTATCCGTACCACCAAGAGTAACCCTAAACCTCACCCTTACACAAACCCTAACCTTAACACTTATCCTAAATAACCCTAACACTAACACTAACACTAAAACTAACCCTAACACTAACCCTAAACGTAACACTAAATGTAACAATAACCCTAACCCTACCAGTAACCCTAAACCTAACCCTTACCATAACACTGACACTAAACATAACTCTAAAAGTAACACTAACCATAAACCTATCCATAACCCTAGCCATAACACTAATTCTAACCATAACCTTAACACCAAGTCTATCCCTAATCTTAACACCAACTCTAAACCTATCCCTAACCCTAACACTAACTCTAAGCTATTCCAAACCCTAAACCTATAATTAAATGTAACCCTAACCCTAAAACAAACCTAACCCTAAAACTAACCCAACAGTAACACTCATACTAACCTAAAACCTAACACGAACACTAATTTGAACAGTAACACTAACAATAACCCTAATCCCAACCCTTACCTTAACCCTAACATTAGCCCTAAATTTAACCCTAACCCTAATACTGTAACTAATCATAATTCTAAACCTAACATTAATTCTAACACTAACCCTCACACTAAACCTAATCCTATCACAAACACACTAACGCTAATACAAAATTTAACACTAACTTTAACCCTAACCATAAACTAATCCTAACTCTCCCTAATCCTAACCCTAACACTACCCCCAAAACTAACCCTAACCCTTTTCCTTACCTTACCACTAATTTATCCCTAAGCATAACCCTAACCAAACACTAAGCCTATACCTAACTATAACCATAACACTAACTCCAAACCTATCCCTAATGCTAACCTTATAATTAACCCTATCCCTAACCCTGAAACAAACACTAATACTAACACTAACCCTAACACTCACCCTAACCCTAACCTTAACAAAAAGCCAAATTCTAAACCTAACACTAATCCTAACGCTAATCCTAAACCTTACCTTCAATCAATTCTATCCCTAAACTTAACCCTAAACCGAACCTAAAAACTAACCCTAACCCTAATTCTAACCCTACCATTAACCCTAACCCTAAACCTAATGCAAAAAATAACACTAACACTAACCCTAATGCTAATGTAATTCTAACCATAAACTTAATGCTAAAACTAACCTAAACCCAAATCCTAAATCATATTCTAATTCTAACCGTAAAACTAACCTAATCCTAAGCCTAACCCTAACCCATACCCTAAACCGAACCTCAACCGTAACACTAACCCTAATACTAACCTTAAACCTAAACATAACCCTAACCCTAAAACTAACTCATACCTATTTCTAAACTAATGAACCCTAACCTTAACACTTACCCTAACCCTAACCCAAACACTAAGTCTAAAGTTAACCCTTAACCCTAACCATTATATTAACCCTAATCATAACCCCAAGATGAACCATAACCCTAAGCCTAACTCTAACCCTAACCCTACCATAACTCTAACCATAACCATAACACTAACATTAACCCTAACACTAACTCTAAACCCAAACCTTAAACTTAACCTAACACTAACCTTAACAGTAATGCTAACACAAGCACTAACACTAACTCTAATCCTTACACTAAAACGAATCCTAACCCTAAACTTAACCCAAACCCTGACCGTAACACTAACCGTAAACCTAACCCTAACCCTAAACCTATCACTAAACTTAACTTTAATATTTACTCTAAACATTAACCTTACCCTAACCCGAACACTAAACCTAACCCTAACCATAGCCATAACACTAAACCTAACACTAACCTTAACCATTCCACTAAGCCTTATCCTAAACCAAACACTAAGCCTAACCCAAACACTAACCCTAAGCCTCATCCTAACCTTAACACTAACACTAATCCTAACTCTTACCCTAACACTATCACTAACATTAACTCTCCCACCCTAACACAAACACAAACCCAACCATAATCCCTACCTAATCTATACCTAACCCTCACCCTTACCTAAATTTAACTCCAACCCTAACTCAAACACTAACCCTAATGCTAAATCAAACCCTAAATCACTAACTTTAATTCTGATCTTAATCCTAAACTTAACAATAACCCTAGCCTTAAACATGACACTAACTTTAACTGTAACCCAATCCTAACCCTCACACACACCCTAACCCTAAACCTAACTGTGAAACGAAGATTAACACTAAATCTAACACTAAATGTAACACTAATCCTAACCTTAATTCTAACCCTAACCTTAACACTAACCTTAATGCTAACCATAATCCTAAACATTAACTTAAAAATAAACCTAACCCTAACACTCACCCTAAACCTAACTCTAACTCTAACCATAACACTGACACTAACACTAAACCTAAACATAAATGTAACCCTAACCCCAAAACTAGAAGCATCCCTAACATTTACCCTAACCCTAAAACTAACCATACCCCTAATCCTAAACCTAAATTTTACACTAACCCTAACCCTAACTCTATCATAAACCCTAACCCTAAAACTAATTATAACTTAACCCTAACCCAAACACTAATCCTAACATAATCTTATCCCTAACCCTAACACAAAATATAACAATAAGCTTAACTGTAACCCTATAAATAGAACTAACTATCCTTAACACAAAAGTTAACCCTCACCCTAACCCTAATACAAACCCTAACCCTAATTTTATAACTAACAACAACCCCGGCCCAAACCATAACCCTAACTTTTACTGAAACCTAACACTAACACTTACCTAACTAAACCCAAATCCTAACAGTAACACTAACCCTAACACTAACCATTATGGTAATCATAACATGAACCCTTAAGCTAAAAATACTACTAAGGCTAACCCGCACCCAAACCATAACCCCAGCCCTACCACTAACCCTAAACCTAACCTTATCTTTAACCCTAAGAAAAACCCTAAACCTCACTCCAAACATAACTTTATTCCTAACACTAACCCTAATCCTAACCCTACAAATAACCTTAACCCTAACCCTAAAACTAGACCTCACTTTTAAACCTATCCCTAAATCTAACACTAACCTTATCCCTAACACTAATACTAACCCTAAACGTAATTATAACTCTAAACCAAACACTAATGATAACCCTTACCCTAACCATAACCCTAACCAAAATCCTAAACCTAAACCGAAAACTAACCCTAAGCTTAAACCTAACATGAACCCTAACCCTAACAATAACCCTAACTTAACCCTAACTTTAACCCTAACACTAACCCTAGCCCTAACATTAACAATAACAATACCATTAACACTATCCCTAATCCTAAACTACCCTAAACCTATCCTTTACCCTAACCCTAATCCTACCTGTAACCATAAACCCATATGTAAGCCTGTTAGTAACAGTAACATAAAACCTAACCCTAACCCTCACACTAACCCTAACCCTAATCATAATACTAAACCTAAATCTAAACCTAAAACAAACCCTAAGCCTCACGCTAACCCTAAATCTAACCCTAATTCTAAACTTAACCCTAAACCTAACTCTAACTTTAATTGTAACACGAACCCTAACCCTAAAACTAACACTAAACCTAACACTAACACTAACCCTAACCCTCAAACTAACCCTAAAACTAACAGTAACACTAATTCTAACACTAACCATAAACCAAACCAAAAAACTAATACCAAACCTAACACTAATCCTAACCCTAACCCTAAACTTAACACTAACCCTAACCATAACCATAACCATAACCCTATCGTAACACTAACACTAATACTAACCTTTGCACTAATCCTAACCCTAACCTTATCCCTAAACCTAAGAGAAACCCTAACCCTATCTATCTACCATAACCACAAACCATAACCCTAAACCTTACCTAACCCTCACCCTAACCCTTACCTAACCCTAACCCTAAACCTAACACTAAATCCAACACTAACCCTAACCCAAAATTAACACTAAATCTTACGCCAATGCTAACCCTATCACTAACCCTAACTCTAAACCTAACACTAAAGTTAACACTAATCATTACACTAACACCAACCATAACCTTAACTGTAATCCTAAAACTAACCCTAATACTAACCCTAGCCTCACTATAACCCTAATCTAAAACATAAATCTAAACCTAATCCGAACACTAAACTAATGCTAAATCTAAACCCATGACAAACCATACCCTAAACATAATGCTAACTCTAATCCTAACTGTAACCCTAATCCTAAACCTAAACCTTACCTAAACAAAACCCTATCCCTAATTCTAATGGTAACAATAACCATAATACTAAATATAACCCAAACCCTAACCCTAACCCTAAACCTAACACTAACAATAACTCAAACCCTAACATTATACCTAAACCTAACTATAACCCTAACCCAATTTCTAACACTAAACCTAACCCTAACCCTAACCCTGACACTAAACCTAACCCTAAACCTAAACCTAATACTAACACTAACCCTAACCCTTTCATGAACATGAACCCTCATGCTATTCTTAAACTTAAACTAAACCTAACAATAAACCTAACGTGAACTGAAATCCTAAAACTAAACCTAATCCAAACCCTAACCCTAACCTTAACACTAAACATAAACCTAATGATAAAACTAATCTAACACTAAAAATAACCCTAACACTAACTGTAAACCTCACCCTAGACGTAAACCTAACATTAACGTTAATCCTACCACAAACACAAACACTAACCCTATCCCAAACCTACCCTAAAATTAACCTTCACTGTTACATTAACACTAAACATAACACTAACAGAAAACATAAACCAAACACTAACCTTAACCTACCTCTAGACACAACCCTAACCCCAAAGTCTTCTCCAACTTTAAAGCTAACCCTAACCCTAATATTAATCTTAATCCTCACCCTAACCCTAACCCTAACGTAACACTAAATTTAACCCTAATTCTACCTGTAAACCTAACCATAATACTAACCCTAACCCTTACACGAACTCTAACCTTAAACCTAAAACTAACACTTACCCTAGCCCTAACCCTAACCCTAACACAAACCCTAACCCTAACCCTACCATAACACTAATTCTTACAGTAATCCTAAAACTATCCCTAACTCTAGCACTAAACCTAACACTAACACTAATCTTAACTGTAACCCTAACCATAACCCTCACCCTAACACTAACCGGAAACCTCACCCTAACCCTAACCCAAAACCTATAACTAACCCTAACCCTAACAGTAAACCTCAATCTAACTATAACCCTATTCGAAACACTAACACTAATCCTAAACCTAACAGTAACCCTAACAATAATCCTAAATTTAACCCTAACCCTAAATCTAAACCTAATAGGAATGCTAATTCTAACATGAACACTAACCCTAATTAAAGTCTAATACTAAATTTAACACAACACTAATCCTAAACCTTACCCTAACACTAACCCAAAACCTAAACCTAAACTTAACCCTAACCCTAATCTTACCCTAACTCTAAATCTAATCCTAACCTTTATCATCACTCAAATGACCATGACCCCAAAATAAACAATAAACCTAAACCTAACAGTAACCCTAACCCTCACCCTTACACTAACCCTAATTCTAACCCTAACACTAAAGCTAACACTAATTGTAACCATAATCCTCACCCTAATGCTAAAAATTACTCTAACCCTAATTCTAACCCTAACAATAATATTAAACCCAACACTAACCCTAACACTAACCCTAGCACAAACCCTAACTGAAATTCTAACCTTAGAGTAACACAAACCCTAACCCTAACTATAGCCGAAACCTAACCCTAACCAAAACCTAACACTAACCCAAACCCTTAACCTATCCCTAACACTAACCTTAAACCTATCCCAAACACTAACCATACCCTAATCCTATCCCTAATGGTATATAAATACTTAACCCTAAACCTATTGATTACATTAATCCTAAAAATATCCCTAACCCTAACTCTAAACCTAACCCTAAACTTAACCCATACACTAACAATAACTCTAAACCTAACCATAAACCTAACAACACAAACCCTAAACCTAACTCTTACCCTACCCCTAACCCTAACCTAACACTAACCCTAAGCCTCACCTTATCCCTAACCCTAACCCTAGTCCTAATTTTAAAACTATCCCTAATCTTAACTCTAACACTAACCCAAACACTAATCTTAACCCTAACAATAACATAACCCTAACACTAACTCCAACCCTAAACCTAATCCTAAACCTAACCTAACTCTAACTCTAATCCTAACTCTTATTGTAACACAAACTATAACCATAACCCTAAACCTAACCCAAAACCTAACCCTAACCTAACCCTAAACCTAACACTAACACTGACTCTAACATTAACACAAACCCTAACCCTAAACTTAACACTAACCCTAACACCAACCATAATACTAACACTAACCCTACACCTAACACTAAAATTAACACTAATTGTAACCATAACCCTAACCCTAAACCTAAAACGTACATTAACCCTAATTTTAATTCTAAATCTACCATTAAAACCAACCCTAATTCTAGAACTAAACCTAATGCTAACCCAAACCGAAAGTCTAACCCCAATCCTAACCCTAAACCTAACTGTAACAAAAAACCTAACTCTAAATTTAACCATAACCACAACCTAACACTAACCAAAACCTAACCTAACACTAACACAAAGACTTACACTATCCCTAACACTAACCATAACTATAAAAATTACAAACCATAACTATAAAACTAACACTAACCAAACATTAGTCTCACTAAACCTATTACTAATCATAACCCAAAGCCTAAATCTGACTTTAAACCTAACAGAAACCCTAAACATAACACTTAACCTAACACAAATCATAACTTTAAACCTAATACTAACCCTAACACTAAACCTAAACCTAACTCTATAACGAACCCTAAACATAACCCGAACTCTAACTCTAATTCTAACCCCAAAACTAACCCTAACCATAACCCTAAATGTAATCCTAAATCTAAACCTAAACTTAACCCTAACCCTAACTGTAACACTAAGCCTAAGTATAATCCTAACCCAAAAATTAACCCTAACCTATCCTGATCCCAAACCCTAAACCTAACTTGAACCCTAAACTTAAACTCACCCTAAGCCTAACACTAACCTAAACACTAACCCTATCACTTAAAATAACACTTACCATAACCTTAACACTAACCCTAAACCTAAACATAATCTAACATTAAACATAAGCTTAACGCTAACCCTAACCTAACTCTAACTCTAATGCTAACCTTAATGTAACCCTTATCCTAACCCTAACAAAAACTCTAACTCAAACAATAACCCTAAACCTAACCTAAACCTAACCCTAATCCTTACATAACCCTAAACCTAACCCTAAACTTAACACTAACCTTAACTCTAAATATACCCTAATATTAACCCTAATGTAACTATAACCCTAACCCTAATCCTAACTCTAATCCTAAAACTAAAACTTTGCCTCACTCTATACCTAATACTAAACATAAAACTATACCTAATGCTAACCCTAACACAAACCCTGAACTTAATACTAACCCTATCATAAACGATAACTCTAATGCTAACAATAATTCTAATACTAACCCTAAACTAAAACAAACCCTAAGACTAACCTTAACCCTACATTTATAACTAACTCTGATCCTAACTGTAACCTTAAACCTACACCTACCCCTTACCTAAACGTAACCCTAACCCTAACTCTAACAATAGCCCTAACCATATCCCTAATCTGAATATTTACCCTAACCCTTACCCTAACATTAACCCTAATGTAACCCTAACCCTAAACCTCTATTAGGATAGAAACACATACACTAACCCATCCATGACCCTATATTTAACCTAACCCTAAACCTAACCCTACATAACCCTAAACCTAACTCCCCATAATTTAACCCTAACCCGCTCCCTAATCCTAACACTTAACCCAATACTAACCTAAATTCAAACACTAATACTAAACCTAAACCTAACTATAACTCAAACCAAAACACTAATACTAACCATAATTCTAACCCTAATTTTAACACTAACTTGAACAGTAACCCTAAACCTACCCCAAACCCTAACTCTAAACTGAATCCTATCTGTAACTGTAACCGTAAATTTAACCTTAAACCTTGTGCTTTCAAAAAACCTAACACTAACCCTAAACCTTACACTTACACTTACCCTAACCCTAATCCTAAGCCTAACTGTAACTCTAACCCTAACCCTAAGATGAACCCTAACCCTAACCCTAAGTCTAACCCTAACAGTAAATCCTATTGCTAACACTAACACTAACTCTTACATTAATCCTAACCATAACACTAACACTAACCCTAACTCCAACCAAAACCCTATCACTAACACTAACCATAAATATATTTCTAAACATATCATTAAGCCCCACCCTAATCTTAAACCTAACCCTAACACTAGCACTAACCCTAATTCTAACCCTATCCTAACAGTAACACTATCCGTAACCCTAAATGTAACCATACACTTAAAACTAACCATAACCCTAACTTTTACCCTGACACTAAATCTAACCCTAAATCTAAACCTAACACTAAACATAAAAGGAACCCTAACCATAACTGTAACACTAACCCTCACCCTACATCTAACATTAACCTTAAACCTATTCCTAACCCTAATACTATCCATAACCCTAGCTGTAACACTAACCCAATTATTAACACTAACCCTAAACTTAATCCTAACCCTAACACTCACCCTATTCTAACCCTAACACGAATCCTAAACTTAACCCTAATACTATCCCTAACCCTAACCCTAACACTAACCCTAAACCTAACCCTTACTAAAATTCTAAACCTAAACTAATTAACTAACCCTAAAACTAACACTAATCTTAAAACTTCCTCTAACCCTAATCCTAACGCTATTCCTGATACTAATTTTAAACTGAACCATAACACTAAACCTAACACTAACCCTAACTCTAACCTTACACATAACCGTAAGCCTAACCCTAACCCTAACCATAACCCTTACCATAACACAAACCCTAACCCAAACCCTAACCCTAACCCTAACACAAACCCTAACACAAACCCTTACCCTAACCCTAACCCAACCCTAATCCTAACCCTTACCTAACCATAACTGTAACCCTAATACTAAACCTAATACTAACCCTAACCTGTAACCTTACCCTATCACTAACACGAACCCTAACTCTAAATCTAACACTAACTGTAACTCTATACTAACTCTAACCCTAACCCTAACAGAAACTCTAACCCTAACACTAACTCTAATACTAACCCTAACCCTAAACATAACCCTAACACTAACACTATTGCTAACCCTAAACTTTATCTAACAGTAAACATATCTGTAAATCTAACCCTAACCCTAACATTTACAAAAATCCTAACCCTAACCCTATTCCTAATCCTAACTTTAAAACTATCCCTAACAGGTTCTGTTACTGAATGATCAATGGGTTACAGAAGACATAAAAGAGGAAATCAAAATTTCTTAGAGAAAAATGAAAAGACAGACACAACATATCAGATTCTATGGGACACAATGAAAGCAGTTTTAAGAGGAAAATTTATTGCTTGGAGTTCATTCCACCAAAAAAGTAAAACAAAAAAACCAAACCAAAACAAAACAAAACAAAAACAAATATATGATCTCACACTTCACCTCAATACCTAGAAAAAGAAGAGCAAAACAACAGCAAATGTTGTAGAAGACAAGAAATAATTAAAATCAGAGCTGAAATCAATGAAAATGAAACAAAAGTAACAATTGAATAAATGGACAAAACTAAAAGTTGGTTCTTTGAAAAAATAAATAATATTGACAGACCATTAGCCAGGCTAATGAAGAGAAGAAGAGAGAGAACTCAAGTTACAAGGATATGTGATGAAAAAGGCAATATCACAACAGACACCCCAGAAATACAGAAGATAATCAGAATTTATTGTGACATCTTATATTCCAATAAAATAGAGGATAGTGAAGACATCGATAAATTTTGTAAGTCATATAATTTACCCAGATTGAGTAAAGAGGATACACACAACCTAAACAGACCAATATCAAAGGAAGAAATAGAAGAAGCCATCAAAAGACTACCAACCAAGAAAAGCACAGGACCACATGGGCATACAGCAGAGTTTTACAAAACCTTTAAAGAAAAACTAATACCAATACTTTTCAAGATATTTCAGGAAATAGAAAAAGATGGAGCTTTTCCGAATTCATTTTACAAGGCCAACATCACCCTGATTCCAAAACCAGACAAATACATTTCAAAGAAAGAAAATTACAGACCAATATCTCTAATAAACATAGATGTAAAAATCCTTAATAAAATTCTGGCAAATCAGATACAAAAACATATCAAAAAAATTGTGCACCATGATAAAGTAGGATTCATACCTGGGATGCAATGGTGGTTCAACATACGGAAATCAATAAATGTTATTCACCACGTCAATAGACTTAAAGATAAGAACCATATTATCATATCCATAGATGCAGAAAAAGCATTCAACAAAGTAAAGCATCACTTTATGTTCAAAACACTAGAAAAATTAGGGATAACAGGAACTTATCTCAACATTGTAAAAGCTATCTATGCTAAGCCTCAGGAAAACATCTTTCTAAAAGGAGAAAAATAGAAGGCATTCCCTCTGAAATTTGGAACAAGACAGAAATGCCCTCTCTCACCACTTCTATTCAATATAGTTCTCAAAACATTGGCTGGAGCAATTAGACAGACGAAAGAAGTAAAAGCATAAAGAAAGGAAAAGAGGAACTTAAATTAGCACTGTTTGCGAATTACATGAACCTATACCCAGTAGACACAAAAGGTTCTACCCAGAAACTTCTAGAGCTAGTAAATGAATTCAGCAAAGTTGCAGGATATAAAATCAACATGCATAAATCAAAGGTGTGCTGGTATATCAGTGACAAATTTACTGAAATGGAAATGAAGACAACCACCCCATTCACAATATCCTCAAAAAAAATGAAATAATTGGGAATCAACCTAACAAAAGATGTGAAGGACCTATACAATGAAAACTACAGAACCATAAAGAGAGAAATAGAAGAAGACTTTAGAAGATAGAAAGATATACCTGTTTATGGATAGGCAGAATTAACATAATTAAAATTGTGATACTACCAAAAGTACTCTACAGGTTTAATGCAATGCCAATAAAAATCCCAATGGTATTTCTTGCAGAAAGAGAAAAAGCAATCATGAAATTCATCTGGAAAAATAAGAGACCCAGAATAGCAAAAACACCTAAGCAGGAAGAATGAATCAGGCATTATGGCAATACCAGATTTTTAACTAAGACTTAATATAAACCTCACCCCAACCCTAAAGAAAACCCTAACCCTAACCCTAAAACTAATACTAACCCTAAACAAACCAAAAACCTATCATTAACCCTAACCATAAATCTAAACCTAAACCTAATACTAACCATAATCCTAACCCTAACTATAAACATAAATCTATTCCTATACCTAACATTATTTTAACACTATCCCTAAAACTTAACCCTAACACTAATCCTAAAGCTAAGCCTAACCCTAACAATAACCCTAACCAGAACACAAACCCTAACACTAACCCCAAAACTAACCATAAACCTAACCCTAAATGTTACTGTAAACCTAACCATAACTCTAACCCTAAACATATCACAAACCCTAACAATAACCCTAACCTCAACCCAAACCCTAACTGTAACACTAACATTAATGCTAATCCTAACACTAAAGCTAACACTGAACGTAACCATAACCCTTACCCAAAACCGTAAACCTTTCCCTAACCCAAACACTAACCCTAAATCTAACCCTAAATCTAAACATAACAATAACCCTAACCATAATCCTAACCCTAACTATAACCTTAACCCTAACACTAACATATCTATAACTAACCTTTACACTAACCCTAACCCTAACCGTAATGTTGAAAATAACACTAACCCTTAATGTAACCCTAAGGCAAACCCTATCAATAACAATAACCCTAATTATAACATTAACACTAACCCTAAACCTCACACTAAATCTCAACCTATTCCTTATTAAACAATTGCTAACACTAACCCTAATCCTGACACTAACACTAACCCTAACCGTAACACTAATCCTAAACTTACCTCTTACCATAATACTAACCCTAACACAAACTCTAACCCTAACCATTACACTAACCCTAAACCAACCCTAACACTAACCGTAAGAGTAATAACACTATCACTAACCCTAGAGCAAACCCAAACACTAACACGAAACCTAACCCTAACCCTAATCTTCAATTAACCCTATTCTAACACTAACCTTAAACCTAACACATACCCTAACCCTAACTCTAACACTAACCCTAAACTAACCCTAACCCTAACAATAACCCTAACCCAAACCTTAACCCTAATCCTAACTTTAACTGTAAACCTAACTTTAAACCTAAACCTAACAAAAATTCTAAGTCTAACCTAACCCTACCCTAACACAAACACTAACCATAAACTGAACACTAATCCTAACCCTAACCTTAACCCTAAACCTAACATTAAACCTAACCTTAACCATACCCTAACCCTACACCTAACCTTAACCATAACCCTAATCCTAAACCTTACTCTAACCCTAACCCTAATACTCAAGCTAAACCTAACCATAATTTTAATGCTAACCCTAACCATAAACCTAATCCTAACACTGTAACCCTAACTCTAAATATAACATTAAACCTAATACAAACCATAAGTCCAACCATAACCCTAACACTAACACAAACACTAACCCTGACCCTAACACTAACTCTAACCCTACTTCTCACCCTAACCCTAACACTAACCCTAAACCTAACCCCAAGCTAACACTAATTCTAACCGTAATACCAGCCAGAAACCTAACCCTAATATTAATAGTAACCCAAACAATAAATGAAACACTAATCCTAACTCTAAACTGACATTCTGACTGACACTATTCGTAACCCTAACCATAATCCTAACCGTAATCCTAACTCTAACACTAAATCTAACCCTAATGCTAACACAAAACCAAAGAGTAACCCTAAACCTAACCCTAACACTAACCATAGTCCTACCCTAACACTAACCCTAAAATAACCCTAACACTAACTGTAACTCCTAACCTAGCCTAAACTAATTCTAAAACCTAACCATAACACGGACCCTAATTCTAACCCTAACCCTGACATTAACACAAACCCTAAGTGTAAACCTAACCCTAACACTAACCCTAAGTTTAAACCTAACACTAACACTAATCAAAACACTAGCCCTAAACCTAACCCTAAAAATAACCCTAAAACTAACACTAATACTAAACCTAATCCTACCCCTAACACTAACACTAACATTAACTCTAACTCCAATCTGTACCGTAATCCTAACACTAAACCTAACCGTATAATTCTAAACCTAAATATAACTCTAATCCTATTCATAACCCTAACACTACCCCTAACCCTAACCCTAAAAAAATCCTACCCATAAACTTAAACCTAACACAAACCTAACCCTAATCCTAACCCTAAAACTAACACTCACCCTAACATGTAACCTAACACAAACTCTAATTATAACACTAACACAAACCCAAACTCTAATTCTAACCATTATCTTAAGCCTAACACTAACCCTAAACTTATTATTAACCCTTACCCTAAAAATAATCTTTACTTTAACCCTAACCCTATCCCTAAACTTAAACCTAAATATAAACATATTCCGAAAACTAAAACTAACACTAACCCTAACACAAAATTTAACATTAACATTAACGCTAACACTATCCTAATCCTAACTGTAACCCTAACCCTAACAATAAGCCTAAAACTAATCCTAACTCTAAACCTGAACTTAACCCCTACACTAATCCTAACCTTAACCCAAAAAACTAACCCTTATCCTACAACTAAACTTAACCCTAAACCTAACCCTATCACTAATCTTAACCCAAACCCTAACACTAATCTTATCCCTAAACTAATCAAAACAAACACTAAACATTACCCTAACCATAAAACTACCTCTAAATCTATCCTTAACCTTAACAGTGTAATAAACCCTAACACTAACCCTAACACAAACACTAACACTAAACCTAACCCTAAAGCAATTTCTTAAGCTAAACCTAACCTAATGCTAAAACTCAATATAACCCTCACCATAACACAAACACTAATTCTAACCCTAACACTAACACTAAACCTAAACTTACCCCTAACATGAACCATAAAAATAACCCTAACCCTAACCTAACCCTAAAACTAACCCTAACACTAACCCTAAACCTAACCCTAAACCAAACACTAAACCTAATCCTAACCATAACACTAAATATAATGCAAACCATTACCCTAACTCTAACATGAATCCTAAGTCTAAACTTAACCCTAACACTAACCGTAACACTAACCCTATACCAAACACTAACACCAACCATAACACTAACCCTAACCCTAAACTTAATCCTAACAAAACACCTAACCCCAATCCTAATCCTATCACTAATTCTAACCCTAAACGTAACCACCAAACTAAAATTAACCCGAACCCTAACCCTTAGCCTAACCATATTTTTAAACCTAAACTTAACCTTAACCCTTGCCCAAACACTAACCCTAACCATAACCCTAACCCTAACCCTAACCCTAACACTAACCCTAACCCTAACCTTAACACTAACTCTAATACTAATCCAATAGTAACCCTAACTCTAACCCTAACTCAAAACCTAAACCTAAACCTTAACCTAACACAAACCATAACCCTAACGGTGAAACTAACCCTAAAACTAACACCTAACCCTAACCCTAATCCTAACTCTTAAAATAACCCTAACCATAAACAGACCCCTAACCCTGATCCTCACCCTAAAATTAAAACTATCTAACTAACACAAATCCTATCCCTAATCCTAACCCTAACACATACGCTAACACCAATCACTAAAACTAACCCTAAGCCTAACACTAACCCTTATGCTAACACTAACCCTAACCCTAGACCTAATCCTAACACTAACTCTAACACTAACCCTAATCCTATGCCCAAGTCTAACCTAATCCTAACCCTAAGCCTAAACGTTACACTAAACATTCCTAACCCTAACCATAACACTAATTCTAAACATAAATCTAACCCTACCCTAACACTAACCCTAACCATAACATTTACACTAACCCTAAGTCTAACCCTAACCCTAACCATAACTCTAATACTAAACTTAACCCTAACCCTAATCCTAACACAAATTCCAATCCTAATCCTAAACCTAACAAAAACACTAACCCCAACAATACTACTATCCTTAAAAGTAACCCTAACTGTATACTTAACTCTAACACTCACCCTAAATCTAACCCAAAACCTAACTCCATTTATTCTAACACTAATTATAACCCTAATCCTAACAATTAACCTACACTAAACCTAAACCTAACCCTTACCTGAACACTAACTCTAACACTAACACTAACCCTAAAACTATCCCTAACCCTATTGCTAACCCTAACCCTAACACTAACAATAAACCTAACCCTAACATTAACACTAACCCTAAACCTAAAGCTAACTCTAAACATAACTCTCATCTTATGTGTAACCCTAAACCTAACAACAACCATAATTTTAACACAAACTCTAACTCTAAACCTAGCACTAAACCCTACACAAAACATAACATTAAAGCTACTTTTAATTGTAAACCTATCCCTAACCATAATATTAACAATAATGCTAACCATAACCTAAAAACTAACACTAAACCTAAACATATATCTAACCCTAAACCTAACCCTAAAAATAACACTGACACTAATCCTAACCCTCCACCTAAACCTAACTCCAAATCTAACAAAAACCCTAAGCCTAATCCTAAAACTAACCCTACCTCTAACCCTAACCTTAACCTAACCTTAACCCTAACACTAAAACTAACTTTTACCCTAACTCTAACCCTAATACTTACTCTAAAACAAACTCTAACCCTAACCCTAACCCCAACCCTAACCTAACCTTAATCTTAACCTTAACCACAACCTGAATCATAAAGATAACAAAATCTCTAACCGTATCTGAAACCCTAACACAAACCCTAATCCTAAAGGTAACCTTAATCTTAACAATAACTCACAACCTAACATAAACTCTAACACTAACTCTAACATGAAACATATACAAAACACTAACCCTAACCCTAACCCTTAACCCTAACACTAACCCTAACACTAAACCTACTTCTAATCCTTACCAAAACCGTAAATTTTACCTAACGTTAACACTTATCCTAACCCTAAACTAAAACCTAACACAAAACTTAAAACTAAACCTAACCATAAACATAACCCTAACACAAACACTAACCCTAACCCTAACCCTAACCCTAGCCCTAATCTTAACATTAACCCAAACACTAACCCTAATGCTAATCCTAACACTAACCCTAACTCTAACTCTAATGCTAAACCGGAAACTAAGCACAAACCTAACCTTAACCCTAACCCTAAAACAAAACCTAATCTTAACCTGAACCCAATCCTTAACCTAATAATAAACCTAAGCCTATCATTAACCACAACCCTTACACCAACCCTAACCGTAAGACTAATGCTAAAACTAACACTAAACCTAACCCTAACAATAAACCTAAACCTAACCCAAACTCGAATCCTAACCATAATAATAAACCTAAACCTAACCCCAACATTAACCCAAACCCTAAACCTAAATTTAACTCTAAACCTAATCCTAACTGTAAGCCTAAAGCTAAACCTAACACTATCCATAACACAAACCCTAACTTTAACCGTAATCTAACCTTAGTCATAACACTAACACTAACACTAACCCTAAACATAACATTATACCTATCACTAATCCTAACCATAACCCTAACCCTAACACTAACCCTGACACTTACCCTAACCCTAACCCTAATCATAACAGTAACCATAACCCTAACCCTTACCCAAAACAAACCCTAAACCAAGCCATAAACCTAAATGTAACCGAAGCCTAACCCTAACTTTTACTAACCCTAACAATAAACCTAACCATAATACTAACACTAACAATAACCCTCACCATAAGCCTAAACCTAAACCTAACTCTGAACCTAACACTAACCCTAACCCTAAATCTAAACTTAATACTATTCATAACCCTAACCCTAACCCTAAAACGAATCCTAACTCAACCCAGAAATCTAAACCTAAACATAACCCAAACCCTAACCCTAATGCTAACCATAACACTAACCTTTACACAAAACCTAAACCTAACTGTAACTGTAAATCTAAAACTAATCCTGTACATAATCCTTACCCTAACCCTAAAACTAATCCTAACACAACCCCTTAACCAAACCCTAAACCTAACAAAAACTCTAACCTTAAAACTAACACTAATCTTAACACTAACCCTAAATCTTACTAACCCTAATTCTTACACTAACCCTAACATTAACCTTAACTTTTACCCTTACACTAACTAACACTAACCATAATTCTTAAACAAACACTAACCTTAAGACTAACTTCACCCTTACACTAAACCTAACGCTATGCTTAACCTTAACCCTAATCCTAAACCTAACCGTATCCCTAACCCTAACACAAACCCTGACTGAAACCCTAACCCTAACATTATCACCAAACTTAACCCTAATTGTAATCCTAACACTAACCATAAAATTTTGATAATCCTAACATAATACCTAATTCTAACTCTAACACTAACACTTACCTTATTCCTAAATCTAACACTAACCCTAACACTAATCCTAACCCTACCCTAAGATGAACCATAATCCTAACACTAACACTAACACTAACCCTAACTTACCCTAACCCTAAGCTAAGATGAACCATGATCCTAACCTTAACCCTAACACTAACCATAACCTAACCCTAACCCTAATACTAATTCTAATGCTACCCTAACACTAACCTTAATGCGAAACCTAACACTACCACTAACCTTAAACCAAACCCTAATCCTAATCATAACCCTAACAGTAACACTAAAACTAACCCTAACTTTAACATACACTAACCATAATTTTAACACTAATCCTAACCCTAACTATAATCCTAACACTAACCCTAACACTAACCCTAAACCTCGCCTTAATCCTAACTGTAATCCTAATCCTAACACTAACCCTAATTCTAAAATTAATTCTAACAGTAATCCTAACAGTTACTCTATCACTAAATATAAACCATACCTATAAATAACCCTATCAATAAACAAACACTAACCTTAATCCTAATACTAACCCTAACACTAAACTAATCCTGTAAATAACCGTAACAAAAACACTAACCCTAATCATAACCCTAACCTTAAAACTAATCCTACACCTAACCCTAATGCTAACCCTAACAGTAAACCTAAACCTAATCCAAACCAGAACCCTAAACCTAACTATAAACCTAATCCTAACACTAAGACTATCCCTAACCCTAATTTAACCATAACCTAACACTAACCATAACCCTAATTTAACTCTAACCCTCACTCTAACTGTAATTCTAACCCTAACCCCAAAATTAACCTTAACCCTAATTTTAACACAAACCCTAAAACTAACCGAAACCTAAACTAAATCTAAACTTAACACAAATTCTTACCCTAACCCTAACCCTAACCTAATCCTAAAAGTGAGCCCAACCATAACCCTAACTGTAAACATTATGGTAACCATAACCCTAACCCTAAAACTAACCCTAGCTATAACCCTAACACTTACACTAACCCTAAACCTAACACTAAACCTATAGCTAATCCTAACCCTAACTCTCACCCTAACACTAACATTAACCCTAACCCTAACACTAAAACTAACTCTAACTCTAAGCCTAATGCTAAACCATACTCTAATCCTAAACCTATTGCTAACCTTAACAAACACTAACCCTTTTCTTAAGTTTAACACTAAATAGAACACGAAACCCAAACCTAACCATAATTTTGAACCTAAGTATAATCCTAAAATTAACCTTAACACAAACCCTAACCCTAACCCTAACACTAACCCTAACGAACCCTAACCCTAACCTTAAAACTTACCCTAATTGTAACGTAAACACTAACACTAACTCTAACCCTAACATTAATCCTACACTTAAACCTAACCTAACCTAACACTAACACTAACCCTAACACTAACCCTAACCCTAACACTAACACTAACACTAAACCTAACCCTAACCAAAACCCTAATCTAACCCTAATCCTATCTGTAACACTAACACTAACCTTAATGCTAACCTTAACTTAAATCCTAACCCTAATCCTAAAAAACCCTAAACGTAACACTAACCCTAACCATTAATCCAATCCTAACATTAAAATTAACACTAATTTTGACCCTAACCCCAACACAAATTATAACCCTAACTTTAACCCTTATGCTTACACTAAACATAACCCTAAACCTAACACTAACACTAAACCTAAACCTAACCATTATTCTTAACATAACAATAACCATAACCTAACACTAACTCTGAACCTATCTCTAAACCTAATACTATCCTTAACCCTAACCCTAACAGTAAAACAAACACTAACACCAAACATAAACCTAACCCTAACACTCATGATACCCTAACACTAACATGAACCCTAACCCTAACTCTAACACTTACCCTAACTTTAGACATTACCCTAACACTAACCCTAATATTAACCCTAAAATTATCCTTAACCCTAACCCTACCACTAAGCAAAATCATAACCCTAATCTTAACACTACTCCTAAAACTAACTATAACCCAAAGTTTAACACTAACACTAACCATAACTCAAAACCGAATCCTAACGGTACACTAGACCTAACCCTGACTCAAACGGTAAACTTATTTCAAACCCTATCCCTAATGCTAACACTAACACTAACCCTAACCCATACTCTAACACTAAACTTAACCCAAACCCTAACACTAACAGTAAATTTAACCCAAACTGTAACCATAACACTAATGCTAAACATAACACTAACCCTAAACATATTCCTAAATCTAACACTATACCTAAGCCTAACCCTAATGGTAACCCTAACACTACCCTAACCCTAACACTAACCCTATTGTAAACCCTAACACTAACACTAATACTAACTCCCTAACCTTAATCCTAATACTAACACTATCCCTAACTTTAACATTAACACAAACACTAACCCTAAACCTAACACAAAACCTAAACCTAACCCTAACCCTAACACTAACCCTAACAGTAATCCTAACCCTAACCATAATCCTAAATGTAACCATAACCCTAACACTAACGTAAACCTAACACAAACCCTAACACTGATGCTATCACTAACCTTAAACCTAACTTTAACCCAAAGCTTAACACTATCATTAATCCTAACCCTAAACCTAAACCTAATAGTAAACCTAAACCTGAACCTTACCTAACCCTAAACCTTATCCTTACACTAACAACACACCTAAACCTAAACCAAATAATAATTTTAACTCTAACACCAAACCTAACTCTAAATATAAAACTAACACTAACACTAACCCTAACCTTAACACTAAACCTTAAAACTAACCCTAACCCTAAGCCTAATTCTAACCCTAACTCTAACCCTAAATCTAAACCAAATGCTAACCCTAACACTAACCCTATCCTTAAACCTTGCCTTAAATATAACACTAACCCTAACTCTAACCTTAATTTTAAACTTAACCATAAACCTAATAGTAACCCTAACACAATCCCTAAACCTAAACCTAACACTAACCTAACTCAACACTAACCTAACCCTAAAACTAACCCTAACACTAATCCTAATGCAAAATCTAAACTAACACTAATAGTAACTCAACACTAACCCTAATGGTAACACAAAACCTAACTCTAACCCTAGCCTAAATCTAAACATAAATTTATCTGTAACCCTAACACTAACACGAACCCTAACCTTAAGTAAAGTCCTAACCCTAACCCTAAAAATCCCTAACCCTAACAATAAACCTAACACTATCCCTAACTTTAAATCCAACCCTAACTTTAAAACTAACCATAATCTTAACCCTAACCCCAACACTAAACTAACCCTAAGCCTAACCCTAACCCTTATGTTAACACCATAACCCTAAAACTAACACTAACCCCAACCCTAACAATAACTATAACCATAACACTAACCATAAGCCTAAAACTAACACTAACTCTAAACTTATCACTATCCCTAACACTATCCTTAACACTAAACCTAACCCTAACCCAAACACTAACACCAAACTTAAACCTAACCCTAATAGTAACACTCACACTAAACTCAACCCTAAACCAAACATGAATGATAAACATAAGCCCAACCCTAACCCTAACATTAACCCTAAACTTATCTCTAACCCCAAGCCTAACACTATCTGTAACCATAAACCTAACTCTAACACTAATCCTAACAATAACTCTAACACAAAATTTAATACTAACACTAACCCTTACCCAAAACCTAATCTTAACCATAACCATAGCCCTAATATTAACCCAAACAATAACCCAAAATCTAATCTTAACTGTAACCATAGCCCTAACATTAACCCAAACCCTAACCCAAAATCTAAGCTTAACAGTAAACTTAGCTCTAACCCTAACCCAAACCTTAACTCTAACTGAAACCCTACCCTAACCCTAACACTAATCCTCAACCTAATTCATACCATAACACAAAACCTAAGCCTAACAATAACAATAATTCTAACCCTTATCATAAACGTAACCAAATCACTAACACTAAACCTACCCTAACACTAACACTAACCCTAAGCCTATTATAAAAACTAACATTATACCTAAACCTAACCCTAAACTTAACTCTAACCCTAACATTAACCCTAACCATAACTCTAGGCTTGACCCAAACCCTAACACTAACAGTAACCCCAACCTTGTTCCTAAAACTAAACCTAACAAAAACTTAACACTAACCATTAAACTAAGTGCTAACCCTATTTCTAACCCTAATCTTAACCGTAACACTAATTCTATCTCTTACCTTAAATCTAAACCTCAACCTATCCCTAATTAAACTATTGATAACCCTAACACTAACCCCCACACTAACACTAAACTTTACCATAACCCTAACTCTAACACTAAACCTAACAAGAACCCAAATCTTAACCCTAACACTAATCCTAATGCTAACCATAACACTAATCCTTAACCAAACCCTAACCCTAACAATAACCCTAATATAAACTCTAACCCTAACCCTAACACAAACCTAGCCTTAACCCTAACACTAACCCTAACACAAACTCTAATCATAACCCTAAAGCTAACACAAGTTTAACCCTAACCCTAACACTAACCCTAATCTAATCCTAATATTATCCCTTAAACTAACCCTATAAGTAACCATAGTTAATAACCATAGTTAATGCTAACCTAATCTTAACCCAAACACTAACACTATATGTAACCCTAACCCTAATCCTACCCAATATCCTATTCTAACACTAACCCTAACCCTAACACACACCGTAAACCTAACACTAACACTAACACTAAAACTACATGTAATTCTAACACTAACCCTAACACTAAACCTAATCCTAACTTTAACCCTAACCATAACTTAAACCATAAGCCTAACACAAATTCTAACTCTAACCCTAATACTAACACAAACATTAGCACTAAACCTAACACTAATCCTAAATCTTAGTATATCCCTAAACCTAACACTAAAGCTAACATTAACCCTAACCCTAACCCTAATCCTATCTCTAACCCTAAACCTGACCCAAACCCTAAGTCCAACCCTAACCCTAACACTAACCCAAACACTTACCCTAAACCTAACACTAACCCTATCCCTATTTCTAACCCTAAACCTAATCTTAACCCTAACTCTAACCCTAATACTAAACCTAAGCCGAACCATAAACCTAACCCTAAATCTAAACCTAAAACTGAACCTAAGCCTAACCATAAACCTAAGCCTAACCATAAACCTAACCCTAAAACTAACCCTTACCCAAACACTAACCCTGACACTTACTAAACCCTAACACTAACACTAACCATAACATTAACCCTAACACTAACCTTAACCGTAAGCCCAAACAAATGCTAATTCTAACCAAAATCCCAACCCGAATCCTAACCCTAACATTAACAATAATCCAAAACCTAAAAACTCTAACACTAAACCTAACCCTAACCATAACCCCAAACAAATGCTAATTCTAGCTGTAATCCCAACACAAACCCTAACACTAACCATAATCCTAACTTTAACCCTAACCCTAACACTAATGCTAACACTAATCCTAATACAAAACCTAACTGTAACCCTAAGCCTAGCCCTAACACGAACCATAAAGTTAACACTAACCCTAAATGTTGCCCTAACACTAACACTAAATCAAACACTTAACCCAACCCTAATCCCAACCCCAACATTAACCCTAAAAATAACCATAATCCTAAAAGTAATCATAACCCTAACACAAACCCTAAGTCTAACCCTAACTTTAATACTAACCAAAACACAAATCTAGTCCTAAACCTAAAAATAACCCTAACCCTAACACTAACAGTAACCCTAACCCTACCCTTAACCCTAACACTAACTCTAAACTGTATCATAATCTTAAAACTAAACCTAACCTTAATTGTAACCTTAAATATAACCCTAATCCTATTTGTAACCCTAACACTTATGCTAAACAAAACCCTAACAAAACCCTACACCTAAAATTAACCCTAATACAAACCCTAACTTTATTCCTAACACTAAACCTAACTCTAAACTTAACCCCAACTCTAACCCTAACTATAAAACTAACCCTTACCATAACAATAACTTTAACACTAACCCTAAACCTAACTCTAAACCTAATGCTTATTCTAACACTAACCCTTATCCTACCCTTACACTAACTCTAAACCTATCCCTAACTTTAACACTATAAATAAACCTATAACTAACCCTAACACAAACACTAACACAAAAATAACCCAAACCCTAAACCTAACACTAATACTCACCCTAAACCTTACTGTAAGACTAACTTTAACCCTAATCCTAAGTCTTACCTTAACCGTAACACTAACACTAAACTTAACCTTAATCCTAAAACTAAATCTAACCCTAACCCTAATCCTACCCATAATTCTAACACTAATCATTACCCTAAACTTAATCCTAACCCTAACCCTAATCCTAACTCAAGCCTTAAATGTAAACTTAACACTAAACATAACCCTAGAGTGAAACCTAACCCTAACGCTTAACCTAACACTAACCTTAGACCTAAACCTATCCCTATCACTATAAATTAAACCTAACTCTTACACTAATCATAACACTAAACCTAAACCTAACCCTAAGCCTAACACTAAGTCTAAACTTATCCCTAACCCTAACACTATAATAAACCATAACACAAACCCTAACACAAACACTGACACTAAACTTAACCCTAAACCTCTTCCTCAACCTAACACTAACCATAATGCTAACACTACATGAACACTAATTCTAACCCTAAAATGAATCCTAACCCTAATCCTAACCCTTAACTTAACCCTAACACAAACCATAAACTTAACCTTAAACTCAAACTAAAACTAAACCTAACCCTAACAGTAACATTAACCCTAATCCAAATCATAACCCTAACTCAAACACAAACCCGAAGTCTAAATCTAAGCCTAACACTAACACTAACCCTAACACTAAGCATAACACTAACACTAACCATAACACTAACCATAATAGTAACCCTAACAATAAACCTAAACCCAAACCTAATCCTATCACTGATTCTAACCCCAACCATAACCCCCCAAAATAACACAAAACCTAACCCTAAACATAACCCCAAACCTAACATTAAACTTAAAACTAACCATAACACTATCCCTAACACTATCACTTAACCTAACTCTACTCCTAACCCTAACCCTAACATTAACTCTAACACTAAACCTAATGTAATCTTAACACTAAATATCACCTAATTCTAACGCTAAATATAACCCTAATTTTATCCGTAACCTTAACACTAACCCTAACCCGAACCAGAACACAAACCCTAACACTAACCCTAACCCGAACCCTAACCCTAACTAATGCTAACTCTAAAACTGACCTAATACTAAACCTAACACTAACACTAAACCTAAGATGTACCCTAATACTAACCATAAAAGTATAATTAAATAATATAATACTAAACCTAACACTAACCCTAACCGTATAATTAACCCTAAACCTAAACATCTCACAACACTAACACTAACCATAAACATAACCCTAACCGAACAATAGCCCTAACCCTAACCCTAAAACTAACTCTAAATCTATACCTAACCCTAAGAGTATAATTAACCCTAACCCTAAAACACACCTAAATGTAACCCTAACCCTAACCCAACACTAACACTCACCGTAACCCAAACCGTAACACAAACTCTAATTCTAACACAAACAGTAACATTAACTTTAATTCTAACCCTTACCTTAACCCTAATACTAACCCTAAACTTAACATTAACTTAATCCTAAAACTAACCCTAACATTAACCTTAACCCTAACCCTAAACTTAATTCTAATTGTAAACCTAATCCTAACACTAAACCTAACACTAACAATAATACAAAACATAACCCTAAACCTGACATAACACTAACCCTAACCGTTTTTTTAACTTTAACCCTAACTCTAACCCTAACACTGAACCTAACACTAACCCTAACCCTAAACCCAACCTACCCTAACTTTAAAACTAAAGCTAATACTAACCCTAAACTTAACCCTAACATGAACCCTAAACCTAACCTTAACACTAACCTAAACCTAATCCTAAACCTAACCCTAACACTAATTCTAACCTTGAACTCTAACTTACCTAACCCTAACCCTAACATTAACCCTAATCCTAACCATAACTGAAACCTTAAACATAATCCAAACTGTAACCATATGACAAAACCTAACCCTCACCCTAACACTAACCCAAACCCTAACCCTATCACTAACCCTAACCCTAAACCTACACTAACACTAATTTTAACCATAACCCTAACCCTAACACTAAAACTTACCCTTACACTTACCTTAAACCTAAACCTAACAATAACTCTAACCCTAAACCTAAACCTAAGCCTAACCATAACACTAACCCTAAACCTAACACTAATCCTAACCCTATTGCTAACTCTAAATCTAACTCTATTCCTAAAGTATCACTAACACTAACTTGAACTCTATCCCTAACCCTAACACTAAACCTTACACTAACCTTAGCCTGAACCCTAACACTAACCCTAAACATAACCCTGGTATAAACCATAAAACTCACCCAAACAAAAACCCTAACTCTAACAATAATTTTAACTCAACATGAATCCTAAACCTAAACCTAAACCTAATCTTAATGATAACACTAAATTTAGCTCTATCCCTAACCCTAACACTTACTCTAATCCTAAACCTAATCCTAACCTAACACTAAACCTAAGCCTCACCATAACCCTAACCCTAACCTTTTACTAACCATAACTCTAACCCTATACTAATCCTAAATCTGAGAGTATTACTAACCCAGAAACTAATCCGAAACCTAACCATAATCCTAAATGTATAACTAACCCTAACCATAACCCTAAACCTAAACCCAACCCTAACCCTAACACAAATCCTAAACCTAACCTTAAACCAAACACTAACCCTAACCCTAGACCTAACCCTACCACTAACCCTAAACCTAACCCAAACCCAAACCCGAAACCAAATGTTACCCAAATGCTAACCCTAACCATACACCTAACACAAACCCTATAGAAAAATAGAACCCTAACCATAACCTAACACTACCCCTAACCCTTACCTAAATGTAACCCTAACCCTAACACGAACACTAAGCCTAGCACTAACAGTAACACAAATCATAACCCTAACACTATACTTAACAAACCCGAAACCATAAAACTAATCCTAACACTAATCCTATGCCTCACTCTAACCCTCTTTCTAACAGTAACCCTAAGTGTATCACTCACCCTAATTCTAACCCTAACACTATCCCTAAACCTATGTATAACAATATGCCACACACTAATCTTAAACCTAAACATAACCCTAAATGTAACAGTAATCCTAATCCTAACCCTAACACTAAACCTATCTTTTAACCCTAGTCCTTACAGAAAATCTAAACCTACACCTTACCCTAACCAAAAACATAATTCTTACCCTAACACTAACGTAACACTAACCCTAACCCTAACCGTATTGCTAATTCTAAAACTAACCCGAACCCGAACCCGAACGCTAAACTTAACCGTAACCCTAAACTTAACCCTAATCCAAAAAGTAACCTTAATCCTAATCCTAACCCTAATTCTAACATTAATCAAAACTTAACCCTACCATAAAACTAATTCTAGTCCTAACCCTAACCATAATAAAACCCTAAACATATTCCTAACTTTAACCCTAACACTAACACATAAACTAAACCTAACCCTAACCTTAAGCCTCACACTAACCCTAAACCTAACAAAACACTAACCCTAAAACTAAAACTAACCCTAACACTAACAATAGCCCTATCCTACCCATAATCCTAAACCTAAACCTAAGCATAATTCTTACTCTAATTTTAACCCTAACCCTAAACCTAATCCTATCACTAACCCTACCTGTAACACTAGACCTAATATTTACCCTAACCTAAATCATATCCCTGAATGTAACACTAATATTAACACTAACCCTAACCCTAAACCTAACTATAAAACTAACCCTAAACCTAACCCAAATGCTAACCCTAACTGTAACCCTAAAAGTAAACCTAACCATAACCCTAATCCTAACTTTAAAAGTATCCCTAATACTAACCCTAAAACTAACCATAACGCTAACCCTAATAGTAAAACTAGCCCTAACTCTAACCCTATCGCTTACCCCAAACCTAACCCTAACACTAACACTAAAGCTAACCAAAAACTTAATCTTATCCCTAACACTAACACTAACCCTCATGCTAACAATTAGCTAACTAATTGTAAACATAACTCCAACACTAATTTTAACCCAAACACTAGGCAAAACCCTAACACTAACCCTAAACCTATTCCTAACCCTAACACTGTTTCTAACACTAACCCTAACAAAAACACTAATTCTATACCTAAACTTAAAGCTAATATTTAACCCAACCCTAGCACTAACACGAACCCTAAACCTAACAATAATACTAACCCTAACATTAACACTTACACCACCTTAAAGCTAACATTAACCCTAACACTAACCCTAATCCTAACCCTAACCTTATTGCTAATACTAACACTAACCATAACCCTTACACTTACACGAAACCTTAACCTAATATTAACACTAAACGTAACCATAACACTAACCTTAACCCAAAAATTTAACACAAACCCTAAACCTAAACCTAATCTTAACCTAATATTAACCCTAACACTGACCTTAACCATAATCCTAAAACTGAACTAACCCTATAACTAACCCTAACCCTAAACCTAAACCTAAAATTAACACCAAATCTACCCCTAAACTTAACCCTAATCCCCGACACAAAGCTAACCCTATCCCTAACCCTAATCCTTACCTAAGCCTAACATTAACCCTAAAGATAACAATAAACATTAACTTAATCTAAACCCTAACCCTACCTCTCATCCTAACCCTAATCCAAAAATTAACAGTAACCCTAACCCTAAACTTAACTTTAAATTAAACCAAACATGATCCCTAACTTTAACCCTAACATGAACCCTAAACCTAACCCTAATGTAATCCTAACACTAACACTATCTCTAACACTAAACCTAAGCTTAATATTAAACCTACCCTAACACTAACCCTAACTGTAACTTTAATACTAAACAACACTAAACCTAACCCTAAACCTAAACCAATACATAGTCATTACTATAACCGTAACACTAACTATAACCCTAACCATAACCCTAACCTTAAAATTCATCCTAAACCTAACCCTAAACATAAACCTAACCCTAACACAAAACCTAATTGTAACCCTAACACTAATCCTAAACCTAATTCTAAACCTTACAGAAAAACTAATCCTAAACTTAACCCTAAACCTAACTGTAACACTAACACTAAGCCCAACACTAACCCTAAATGTAACCCTAAAACAGAGCCTAATCCTAAACCTAACATGAACCCTAATACTAACCATAACCCTAAACCTAACACTAACAATAAACCTAACCATAACCCTAAAATAACTCTAAACTAACCCCAACAATAACCTAATTCTAACCCTAACCCTAACACTAACACTAACCCTAAACCTAATCTTGACCTAAACATAACCCTAACGCTTAACTAACCCTAATGTAACCCTAACACTGAACCCTTACCTTACCCTAATGTAACCCTAACCCTGAAACCTTACCTAACCCTAACCCTAACATTAACCCTTACCCTAATACTAACATTAAACCTAACCATAACACTATCACTAACCCTAAGCTTAAACCTAACCGTACACCTAACACTAACCTTAACATTATGACTAACACTAATATTAAACTTAAACCTATCCCTTACTCTAACACTAACACTAAATCTAAAATTAACCCTAACACTAACCCTAACCCTAACACTAATCTTAACCCTAATACTAACCATAATGCTAACCCTAAACTAACCCTAAATATAACACTAACCATAACTTTAACCCTAAACAAAACTCCTAACCCAAAACCTATCACTAACCTTAACACTATACCTAATCCTAACCCTAAACATAAACCTAACACAAACACTAAACCTAACCATAAATTTAACCCTAACCTAACCCTAAAACTAATTCTAACCCTAATACTAACCATAAGTCTTTTTCTAAATGTAAGCTTAAACCTAACGCTAAACATAACACTAACCTTAACACTAAACCTTAAACTAACACTAACCCTAAAGCTAACACTATCCCTAACACTAACCTCAAACCTAACATTAACCCTAACAATAAGCCTAAACCTAACACTAAGTTTAACCCTAATACTAACCATAAGCTAACCCTAAACCTAACCCTAACTAAAATATACACCTAACATTAAACCTAACAGAAGCACTAACCATAACACTAATATTAATTCCAAACCTAACCAAACCCTAACCCTAACACTAACCAAAACTCTAACTCTAACCATAACCCTAATTTCACCCTTACTTATTTTTTATTTTTTATTGTTGGTTGTTCAAAACATTACATAGTTCTTGATATATCATATTTCACACTTTGATTCAAGTGGGTTATGAACTCCCATTTTTACCCCGTATATAGATTGCAGAATCACATCCGTTACACATCCATTGATTTACATATTGCCATACTAGTGTCTGTTGTATTCTGCTGCCTTTCCTATCCTCTACTATCCCCCTTCCCTTACTTTTAAAATAAACCTAACCTTATACCAAAACATAAGAGTAAACCTAATCTTAACCCTAAACGTAAAACTAACCCTAACCTCAACCCTAACCATAACACTATCACTAAACTATCCCTAACCCTAAAACTATCACTAACCCTAACTCTAACCCTAACACTAATAACATTCCTAACCCTAAACCTAAACATTACACTAACACTAACCCTAAACCTAATCCTAACACAAAGCCTAATCCTAACACTAACACTAATGATAAACGTAACACTAAACCTAACACTAATACTAACCTTAAATATATACCTAACCCTAATGATAACACTAATCCTAACATTAACACTAACACTAATGCTAACGCTGATCATTAACCTAAACCTAACACTAACCATAACCATAACCCTAACACATACACTAATTCTAACAGTACACTGTATAAACCTAACCCTAACACTAAGCCTAACACTAATTCTAACCCGAACCCTAATCCTAACCCTGACACAAACACTAACCTAAACCTGACCCTAATTTACCTTTAACCCTAAATCTAACCGTAACCCTCATCATAATCCTAACCCTCACCCTAACAATTACACTAACCCTAAACTTAACATTAACCTTAACCCTAACTCTAACACTTAGCCTAGAACTCGTCAAAATCCTAATCTTAACAGTAACACAAAATCTGATCATAACACTAAACCTAAACCTAAACCTCACCTTAACCGTAACCATAATACTAATACTAACCCGAACCCTAATATTAACCATAACAAAACTTAAACCTAAACTAACAGGAACCATAACACAATACTAACCCAAACCATAACTGCAACCCTAAACTGACCCTAATCCTAACACTAACTTAATACTAACCCTAATGTTGAGAGCCACAGCTGAAGGGGCCCCAGCAAACTTCCAGCTGCCAGCAAATTTCCAGCTGCCAGCAAAATTCCATCTGCCAGGTGATGATTGGCTCACAGCAGCCCCAGAAAACTTCAACTGATTGGCTCCTCTGCGGTGATGCTCATTGGGCTGTTTCCCCACCCTTTCAGACCATGGATCTGCTCACTGAGGGAATTTTTTTTGGCTCCGCCCATGCAACCCAGCCAATCAGCCTCAAGAGCAGGAGGAGTGGGGGGAGGTTTAGAGGCTTTTGGAAAGCAGGTGAAGGCAGTTGGGCTCTGAGGGCTTTTCCTGAGGAGCTGTGTGGTTTGGTGTGTGTGTTCTAAAAATAAAGTTCATTTCTTTTGACAAGTGGCTCCTGAAATGTGCCCAGCCAGACTGCAGCATTTGGTGTGTCACACGGGAATGACTGAGGGTAAGTGATAAGGTAAACTGCTCGCCCCCAAGGGCAGGGCGAGAGGATGGGTAGCCATTTTAAGATTCTTCTTTTGTTTTGCTTCACATTTGTTTTAAGTTGCCTATCCCTGGAGATGTGTAAGATGGAAGAAAAACCGCTCACATCTAAGGAACAGATAGGGAGAAAGGATAGATGGACATCTCAGGAGAATAGAAAGGCTGTAATGATTTTCTGTTATTCAATTATGTTTCATTCTGTTTCAGTTTTTTTGGCATTATCTTTTTGGGTTGTATTATAGATAGAGTAGAAATATTCAAGTTTTTATTTTTTTCAATTACAATTCATCCTGAGAATTGTCCATATTTTGCATTTACTATCCCTGCACTGAATCATGAAGGTCCAGATCAGAGATATTAATAGAAAGTACTCCCACAAGGGATGGATAACAGCCCAACTATGTGTTAAATTTATGTTAACAAACTAATCCAGCCACTTAGAAATCAAAATCCTGAACTACAAATATTTCACAATATGGATGATGTATTATTATCACACAAAGATAAAAACACATTGCTAGAACGTTATGGCACACTTACAGAATTATTAAAAATATAATCTAGAGATAGCAATAGATAAATTACAATTAAATTTTCCAATTAATTATTTAGTAGTTCTATTATCCTCAACCATGGTCCATCCACCAAAAATTCAAATATGAGTAGATTAACTCAAATCACTTAACGACTTTCAAAAGTTATTAGGAGACATAAATTGGATAAGGCCTTATCTACATATACCAACAGGAGTGTTGGGACCTTTATTTGATATCCTAAAAGGTCAATCAGATCCAAATTCACCCCAAATGTTAATGCCTGAAGCAAGAAATGCATTAAAAATCATTGAAACATGTATGAAAAATATGCATTTGTATAGAATTGATATAAGTTTGCCTTTATTATTTATTGTACTACCAACAAAAAATATTCCTACAGGAGTATTTTGGCAAGAAGGTCCATTATTATGGATACATTTATCTTATTCTCCTAACACTATTCTTACTAGGTATCCTGAGGCTGTAGGACAATTAATACTCAAAGGAATAAAAGCAGAAAAGGGAATGTTTGGAATTTCTCCCAATAAAATTATTACTCCATATACTATGGGTCAAATGGATGAGTTACCTAATGAGTTAAATACTTGGCAATAATCATGTGCAAATCTAAAATATCATTTGATAACCACTTACCATCTAATCCTTTATTGTCTTTTTGGTCATTGCATCCTGTAATTTTTCCAAAAATGACAAGAAAAACACCTATCATGAGTGCTCCAAATATATCCACTGATGGGTCAAATAATGGTAGAGCAGCAATAGTTACCCTGATCAAACTTTTACATTTTTAGGACCCAAACACTCAACTGAAAAGGTAGAGCTTAATGCAGTACTACAAGCTTTTGTGATGTTTAAAAATTCTGTATTTAATTTATATTCCGATAGTCAGTATGTAGTTAATGCTATAGTATCCCTTGAGAATGCTGGTAAGATTTCCCCTTTCTCTACTGTTTTCTCTTTGGTTTCCACTATACAAAGTCTAATCTGGGACAGAAAAGATCCATTCTTTATAGGACATATCAGGCATATTCAGGATTGCCTGGAGCCCTTAGTTTGGGCAATGATTTAGCAGATAAAACTACACAAAACATACATATTTCCCCTACACTAGAAGAAGCTACAAATTTTCATAAACAGTACCATGTCAATGCTAATGAAAGATCCACCGATCCCAAACCCGGAATGAACCACATGAGACACTGGCTGCAAAAGCAGGAGGCGTTTATTCTCACACAGGTGCCTGCGGGTGCTCAGCAAAACCTCAGCCGGAGCTTCGGTGAACTGGCACACCGGGCTTTGGGGTACAGATCTTTTGTAGGGAACAGGTGGGTTAGTTCTTAGCTTAGCACAGCAACAGCCTTTCTATTGGTCCCTCTGAACCCAGCAGTTGAGTCACCTAGGGGGTAAGCTTGTTTTTCAACTTTTTGTTCTTGGAAAAACCATAACATTGCATTCTGTCCTTTCAGTTCCTGTTTTGAAACCTAGTTCTCAAGTTTAACCGGTAGGGCTGTCTAAAAGGAACATCTTGTGGTAGGGGGCCCGTTAGGGTTATCTACATGGAACATCTTGTGGTAACATTGTGCAACACCTGAGGTGCTATGTGCTGCTGGAGGGGTTGGGTGAGGGAGCATCTTGCAGCTTTGAGGCTTAGGGGTTAGGTCACCTAATGTTGGGCCTGGGGTCTTGAGGTCCTTCACTAATACTTTACAAAAGCATTTTAAAATAACTAAGGAACAAGGTAGACAAATAATAAAACAATGTCAAAATTGTGTGACCTTATTACCACAAGTTAATCTTTGAGTCAATCCTAGAGTACTGATACCTAACAATATTTGGCAGATGGACGTCACACACTTGCCAGATTTTGGAAAAATTAAAATATTTGAATGTTACAGTTGATACTTCTTCTGGATTTTTGATAGGTTCCATTCATGCTGGAAGAAAAAAAAACACTAAAGATATTATAGCTCATTGCTTACAAAATTTTGCCACTGTGGGCGTTCCAAAACAGTTAAAAAAAAAATAATGACCCTGGTTATACTTCTAACCCTTTTACACAATTTTGCTCATCATTTAGCATTACTCATATAATAGGAATCCCATGCAATCCACAGGGACAAGGCATAGTTGAAAGAGCTCATCAAACTATTAAAATGTACTTATTAAAGCAAAAAGAGGGAATTAGGAAGGGGTATATATTCCCCAAAGATAAACTTAAAATAACCCTTTTTACTCTAAACTTTTTAAATTTGGATTCATCAGGACTTAGAGCTGTGGATAGGCATATATGTCCAAAAAATGTACTTAAGCCCAAAGTACTTTGGAAGGATATTCTAACAGGACAATGGAAAGGTCCTGACCCAGTAATTGTCTGGAGTCCAGGATCTGTTTGTGTGTTTCCACAGGGAGAACAGCAGACGATTTGGATTCCAGAGAGATTAACTAAGGTCCTGACCCAGTGATTGTCTGGAGTTGGGGGTCTGTTTGTATGTTTCCACAGGGAGAAAAGCAGCCGATTTGGATTCCAGGAAAAATAAAGTGATTTCTACAGACCAAAAATGATGATTTGGCTCAAATCAATAACAGCTGATTTCCAAAACTCCAGTTTGACTATCCTTACATCTGTGACAGAACCAGGATGTTTTTTTTCAATATCTATGCTATTATTACTCTTTCCTACATCATGAAGTTCTATTTTGTTTTGGGGGCTCATACACACCTAGGTTAAAGTTTTGCTGATCAGTTCTATTTTTTGACTATAGAGTTTTTAAACATTGCAATGGAGATTTCACCTGTAAAAAGTTATAAGGCCTTTACTATTATGTTACGTGTTCTATGTATTATATTATGTGTGCACACTTGTGTTTCATGTTGTATGTTTGTATGTACGTATGTCCATATATCATATATGATCATATATGATGTGTGCTCATGAAAAACTGGATCCAATATATATATATATTTTCATGTAATTTAAATGGTTTAATTTAAATTGGGTAAACAGCTGTTGAAGATTATTTTAATATGTGAACAAAAAAGGAGGTTAACAGATCTGTTTGTTTAATTTCACCTTTCCTTTTCATTATATTTAATAATTCTGTTCAAGATAATGTAAATTGTTTAGAAAATTGTTTTCTTTTAGTGCCTTCTGGAATGTTACATAATTTTTTCTTTAGCCATTATTGCCAGAATTTCTATCTTCATCCCAGTGCCAGTGAAGACAAAGATAAAAACAAACTACAGCTTCTGCAAGAGCCATCACTGAACTGGTTGCAGAACTTGCCTGGACTATGTATCACCTGGATGCATTGTGAACTCACCTGTATGCATTGTGAACTATCTGTTGGTGCAGCGACTTGTGGTAATTTTGGGGTATTTTCACTGATGGTGTCATCAGTGGTACAATTTTTCCAAAAAGAGACGTCAATTGGCTTGTATCTTCCTCCCTTCTGCTTGTCATGGTCATTCAGCTAAAATTTTGGGGCCAAAAGAGGTGAGGCAAAAAACTTCATCCCCCCCCTGCTGGTACAAAGACCTATCCACAGGTATGGCTGTATGCTGGACAGGTAGTCAATGACAGGTAAGACCCAATTGCAATGGAACCAACCTAAGACAGGAGGCTGACGACTTGAGGTCTGCTCATCTGATAATGGGTAAGAACAATATGTACTATTGGAAAACCTAAGGCAGGCATGGTCCCTAAGCCACATGCATATTGTTTAAACAGAGATGGGGCGATGTTGAGAGCCACAGCCGAAGGGGCCCCAGCAAACTTCCAGCTGCCAGCAAACTTCCAGCTTCCAGCAAATTTCCAGCTGCCAGCTGATGATTGGCTCACAGCTAGCTGCCTACTGATTGGCTCTTCTGCGGTGATGCTCATTGAGCTGTTTCCCCGCCCTTTCAGACCACAGAGTTGCTCATTGGGGGGCTTTTTTTGACTCAACCCACGTGACCCCGCCAATCCAATCGGCCTCAAGAGCAGGAGGAGTGGGGGGAGGTTGAGAGGCTTGTGGGAAGCTGGTGGTGGCAGTTGGGCTCTGAGGGCTTTTCCTGAGGAGCTGTGTGGTTTGGTGGGTGTGTTCTAAATATAAAGTTTGTTTCTTGTGACAAGTGGCTCCTGAATTGTGCCCAGCCAGACTGCGGCAACCTAATCCTAAAACTAATCCTAACTCTAAGCATTTCCCTAAACCTAAACCTAACCCAAACAATAACTTAACCCTAAAATTAACCATAAACCTAAAATTTACTTAACCTTAACCCTAATCCTTCACCTTACACTAACTAACCCTGACTCTAACACAAACTCTAATACTAACCCTAACAGTAACCCTAACCCTAAACCGAACCATAAACCTTACCCTTACACTAACCATAATCCTAACCCTAAACCTAACACTAATCCTAAGCATAACACTAACCCTAACCCTAACCCTAATCCTAACCCTTACCTAACCCTAACAGTAACTCTAACTATAACATCAACCGAATCCTAACCCCAAACCTAATCCAAAGCCTAATCCTAACCCTAACACAAACCAAAACTCTTATCTTCTCCCTAAACCTAACCCTTACATTAAAACTAAACCTAACTTTAAACCTGATGTTAATGCTAATCTTATCCCTAACTCTAACCCTAAACCTAATTATAAACCTAAAGCAAACACTAATTCTAACCCTAACTGTAACCCTAAAACTAACCCTATAGCTAAACTTAACACTACCCCTAACCCTAAACCTAACATGAACTCTAAGCCAAACCCTAACCCTAAAATAAATTTAACCCTAAACCTATCTGTAACACGAACTCTAAAACCAAACCTAACACCAACCCTATCACTAACCCTAACCCATACCCTCACCCTAACTTAAAACTAATCCTAACACTAATCCTAACCCTAAACCTAGCACTCACCCTAACCCTAACCTAACACTAACAGTAACACTAACTCTAATTATAATTCTAAACCTAAACCTATACCATATCCAAATGCTGAACCTATCCCTAACCCTAACCATAAACCTACCCCTAGATCTATCCATAACACTAACACTAACACTAATCTTAACCCCAACCCTAACCCTAATCCTAAATGTAACACTAATTGTAATATAAACCATAAATTTAACCATATCCGTAACCCTAACCTAACCCTAAATTTACACTAACACTAACCCTAACACTAAACCTAATTCTAAACTTAACCCAAACACGAACAATAACCCTAACACTAACTCAAAACCTAACCCTAAGCCTAACACTAACAATAACCCTAACAATAACACTGACCCTAACCCTAACCCTAACCCTAAATGAACCCTAATTGTTAACCTAATCCTAAACCTTACCCTAACCCGAACACTAATAATAATTTTAATCTTAATCATAACACTAACACTAAGAGAAGACATAACCCTAACCATAACCCTAAACATAACCCAAACCTTAACCCTATCACTAACTCAAAACTAGCCCTAATCCAAACCCTATTGCTAACCCTTACTCTAACCCTAAATCTAAAACAAATCCTAAGTCTTAACCTAACCCTTAACCCTAACACACACACAAAAAATCCTAAACCTAACATTAAACCTAACTCTTACAATAAAATTGACCATAAGCCTAATCCTAAACCTATCTATTATTCAAATACAAACCCAATACTAAACATAACCCTAACTGTAACCCTAACCATAACAATAAACCTAACCCTAACACTAACCCTTGCACTAAGGCAAACCCTAATTCCTAACCCTAACCCTAACACTAGCCCTAACACTAACACTATAACTATCCCTAATTCTATCCCTAACACTAAACCTAACCCTAAAACAACCCTAACACTTACCCTAACCCTAACCCAAACCCTAACACTATCCGTAACTGTAACCTTTATTCTAACACTAAACCTAACACTAAATCTAATGCTAATCCTAACTGTAATTCAACCGTAACCATAACCTTAACATAACACAAACCCTAACCCTAAGCATAACACTAAACTTAACCTAACCCTAACCCAAACCCTTACATTAAATTTAACTCAAACCCTAAAAAAACACTAACCCTAACAATCACCTTAAATCTAACACTAACTCTAACCTTAATGTTAACACTAACACTAAACATAAACCTATCCCTAACAATAATTTTAACCATAAATCTAACCCTAACATAACCCTAACCCTAATTCTAACCCTAAACCTAACCCTAACCATAAACCTAACCCTAACCATAAACCTAACCCTAACTCTCGTACTAACACTAACCCTATCCTAAACATTAACACTAACCCTGCCCATAACCCTAAACGTAAGCTTAAATGTTATTCTAACACTAACCCTAAACCTAACACCAAACCTAAAACTAACCCTAACCCTAACCTCAACCCTAATAAACCTAACCCTAACCTCAACCCTAATAAACCTAACCCCAACCTTAACCCTAATCCTAACATGAATTCTAAACCTAAGCCTAAGCCTACACTTAACACTAATCCTAACACTAACCCTCACCCTAACTCTATCAGTAACCCTAACACTAACCCTCACCCTAAACCTAACAATTAACATAACTTTAACCCTAATCCTCTCACTAATTCTAACCATAATCATATAACTAAATGTAACACAAAGCCGAATTAAAACCATAAAACTCAACCTAATAATAATCCAAACCCATACTCTAAACTTAACCCTAAAACTAACAGTAATGCTAAACCTAAACCTAACCAAAACATGAACACTAACCCTAACCCTCCCAATAATTCTAAACCTATACCTAACCCTAACACTATACTTAACCCTAAACCTAACCCTGACCCAAACACCAAAACTAAACCTAACCCTAACACTCACGCTAAACCTAACCCTAACCCTAACACTAACACTAAAACTGAACTTATACCTAACATTAAATCTATCCCTAAACCTAACCCTAACATTAAGAGTAACCCTAACACTAAGCAAAGGTAAACACTAATATTAGCCCTAAACTTAATGCTAATCATAATGATAACCCTAGTCCTAACAAAAACCCTACCCTAACCATAACCCAAAACATAAACCTAACCCTAACACTAACCCAGCCCTAAAGCTCACCCTAACCCTTACACTAAAACTAACCCTAACCCTAAATCTCATCCTAACCCTAACTTTAACCCTAACACTAATTTAAACCTAATGCTAAACCTAACAATAACCCTAAACATATTCTTAAAACTAACACTATCCCCAACCCTAACCCTAACAGTGACACTAACCTTAAACCTAACCCTAATCCTAATTTTAACACTAACCCTAAACCTAACACTATGACAAACTTTAACCATAAACCTAACACTAACACTAACAATAACTCTAACCTAACACTAACACTAACTATAACTATAACCCTAACACAAACCCTAACATTAACCCTAAACAAACCCTAACACTAACTCTAACACAAACCCTAACATTAAAACTAATCCTAACACTAACCCTAAACTTACCAGTTATCATAAAACTAACCCTAACCCTAACCCTAGCTCAAACCATAACCCAAACACTAACACTAAACCTAACCCTAAACTAATCTTAATACTCATTCAAACACTAGCCCTAAAGCTAACTCTAACAGTAACCCTAATGCTAACAATATCCCTAACCCTAACACTAACCATAACACTAACTCTAACCCTAACCTTAACCAACACTAACCCTAAACCTATCACTAAATATAACACTATTGCTAACCCTAATACTAACACAAACACTAACACTATCTCAACCCTAATCCTAACCCTAACTCTAACTCTAACACTAACCATAATGGAAACCCTAACACGAACATTAACACTAAGCCTAATACTAATCTTTACCATTATTCTAAATTAACACTAAACCTAAACCTATCCCTAACACGAACCCTAACCTTAACCCTAATACTAAACCTAAAAATAAAACTAACACTAACCCTAACGGTAAACCAACCCTAACCCTAACCATAATAGTAAATATAACTCTAACACTAAAACAAACCCTATTCCTAAAACACATCCTAAGACTATCCCTAACCCTAATTGTTGAGAGCCACAGCTGAAGGGGCCCCAGCAAACTTTCAGACTGCCAGCTGATGATTGGCTCACAGCGGCTCCAGCAACTTCTAACTGATAGGCTCCTCTGCGGTGATGCTCATTGGGCTGTTTCCCTGCCCTTTCATATTACAGAGCTGCTCATTGGGGGACTTTTTTGGCTCTGCCCACACGACCCAGCCAATCAACCTCAAGAGCAGGAGGAGTGGGGGAGTTGGAGAGGCTTGTGGGAAGCGGGTGGTGGCAGTTGGGCTCTGAAGGATTTCCTGAGGAGCTGTTTTGTTTGGCATGTGTGGTTCTAAAAATAATGTTTGTTTCTTTTGACAAGTGGCTCCTGAATTGTGCCCAGCCAGACTGCGGCATTTGGTGGGCCACACGGGGAATGACTGAGGTAAGTGATAAGGGAAACTGCTCCATGAGGGCAGGGCAAGAGGATGGGTAGCCATTTTAAATTCTTCTTTTGTTTTGCTTCACTTTTGTTATAAGTTGCCTGTCCCTGGAGATGAGTGAGATGGAAGAAAAACTGCTCACATCTGAGGAAAAACTATTTATGTCTGAGGAAAAGATAGGGAGAAAGGACGGATGCACATTTCAGGAGGATAGAAAGGCTATAATGATTTTGTGTTGTTCCATTTTTATTTCATTCTGTCTCTGTTTTGTTTGGTGTCATCTTGTTGGGTTGTATTATAGAAGAAATATGGGATCGGAAATTAGTAAAAAACAAACCGGAAGAGTGTTAAGTAAATTGTTAGAGGAAGGAGGCATCCCAGTAAAATCAAGAGCAGTCAGGGCTCCGTTGAAAAGTGGACAGAGGGGACAATGCTCCGGGGCCCAAAACCACAAATATACGGAGTACTGGAGGAACCCAGCAATCCCATCAGGGTAATGCCAAGGACACATTGTCCACCAGATCCCTCATCAGACAAACCAGAGGGAACACAGGGTTGGACATCTGTGCCCCCACCAGAGCAGTACTAACTCCAGAGATGGGAATTCAAAACATTCCCACAGGGATAAAAGGACCTCTTCCCAAAGGAACAGTAGGCTTATTATTGGGACACAGCTCTTCTATTCTAAAAGGACTTATGATAAGTCCTGGGGTAATTGATCCTGATTATGAAGGTGAAATAAAAATTATAGCCAGTTCTCAAAGGGGTATATCAGTAATTTCACCAGGAGATAGAATAGCACAGTTACTAATAATACCCAGCCTACATGATAAATTTTCCAGTCATACTGTAGAAAAAGGTTCCAAGGGATTAGGCTCCACAGATATAGATTGGGCTATGCTTTCTTTAAATTTAGATTCTCACCCCAAGCTAAAACTAAATATTCAAGGACATGAATTTAATGGGCTACTGGATACAGGTGCAGACCGTAGCATCATCTCTCATCAAGAATGGCCAAAACATTGGCCATTACAACAAGCCACTCAAACACATCGAGGCCTAGGAGTGGCGACTAATCCCCATAGAAGTGCAATGGTATTAGATTGGAAGGATCCTGAAGGATATGAAGGAACTATACAGCCATATGCATTGGATCATCTTCCCATAAATTTATGGGGATGAGATGTCCTAGATCAATTAGGTTTGACATTAAAAATAACATCAATCAAAATGCACCTACTATTATGGCTAGACAAGGTTTTAGGAAAGGAAAAAGATTAGAAAAATAAGAACAAAGTATAGCAGCACCAATACAAATAGATCAAGAAATGGAAAGACATGGGTTGGATTTTCAGAAAGGGCCACTGAGACAATAAAAATTACTTGGAAATCAGAAAGACCCGTATGGGTTCCTCAGTGGCCCCTGATGAAAGAAAAGATACACAAGCAGCCCATGACCTGGTCAAACAACAATTAGCAGAAGGACATATACAACCTTCTGTATCTCCCCATAATACACCCATTTTCGTCATCAAAAAGAAATCTGGTAAATGGAGATTATTGCAAGATTTAAGAGCCATTAATAATGAGATGGTTATTATGGGATCTGCTGAATCATGGATTACTCAATTGTCTCCTTTGCCAAAAACCTGCTATGTATTAGTTTTAGATATTAAAGATTGTTTTCTTTCAATTCCAATTCATCATGAGGATAGTCCGAGTTTTGCATTTACTATCCCTGCACTGAATCATGAAGGTCATGATCAAAGATATGAATGGAAAGTTCTCCCTCAAAGGATGGCTAACAGCCCAACTATGTGTTAAATTTATGTTAACAAACTAATCCAGCCACTTAGAAATCAAAATCCTGAACTACAAATATTTCACTATATGGATGATGTATTATTAGCAAACAAAGATAAAAACACATTGCTAGAATGTTATGCCACACTTACAAACTTATTTAAAAAATATAATCTAGAGATAGCAATAGATAAAGTACAATTAAATTTTCCAACTAATTATTTAGGAGTTCTATTACCCTCAACCATGGTCCATCCTCCAAAAATTCAAATAAGAGTATATCAACTCAAATCACTTAGCGACTTTCAAAAGTTATTATGAGACATAAATTGGATAAGGCCTTATCTACATATACCAACAGGAGAGTTGGGACCTTTATTTGATATCCTAAAAGGTCCATCAGATCCAAATTCATCCCAAATGTTAACACCTGAAGCAAGAATGGCATTAAAAGTCATTGAAACACATATGGAATATATGCATTTGGATAGAATTGATATAAGTTTGCCTTCATTATTGATTGTACTACCAAGAAAAAATATTCTTACAGGAGCATTTTGGAAAGAAGGTTCATTATTATGGATACATTATCTTATTCTCCTAACATTATTCTTACTAGGTATCCTGAGGCTGTAGGACAACTAATACTCAAAGGAATAAAAGCAGCAAAGGGAGCATTTGGAATTTCTCCCAATAAAATTCTTACTCCATATACTATGAATCAAATTGATGAGTTAGCTATTGAGTTAAATATTTGGGCAATAATCATGTGCAAATCTAAAGTTTCATTTGATAACCACTTACCATCTAATCCTTTATTGTCTTTTTGGTCATCACATCCTGTAATTTTTACAAAAATGACAAGAAAACACCTATCATGAATGCTCCAAATATATTCACTGATGGGTAAAATAATGGTACACCAGCTATAGTTACACCTGATCAGTCTTTTAAATTTTTAGTACCAAACAATCAGCTCAAAATGTAAAGATTAATGCAGTATTACAACCTTCTGTGATGTTTGAAGATTCTGTATTTAATTTATTTTCTCCTAGTCAGTATATAGTTAATGGTATAGTATCTCTTGAAGATGCTGGTAAGATTTCCCCTTCCTCTATTGTTTTCTCTTTCCTTTCCACTATACAAATTTTAATCTGGACAGAAAAATCCGTCCTTTATAGGATATATCAGGGCACATACAGGATTTCCTGCAGTCCTTTGTTTGGGCAATGATTTAGCAGATAAAACTACACATGACATACCTATTTTCTCTACACTAGAAGATGCTACAAATTTTCATAAAAAGTTCCATGTCAATGCTAATACTTTACAAAACCATTTTAAAATAACTAAGGAAAATCTAGACAAATAATAAAACAATGTCAAAAATGTGTGACCTTTTTACCACAAGTTAATCTTGGAGTCATTCCTAGAGGACTGATACCTAACCATATTTGGCAGATGGACATTACACACTTGCCAGAATTTGGAAAAATTAAAATATTTGCATGTTACAGTTGATACTTCTTCTGGATTTTTGATGGGCTCCCTTCATTCCAGAGAAAACACTAAAGATATTATAGCTTCTTGCTTACAAAGTTTTGCCACTGTGGGCATTCCAAAACAGTTAAAAACAGATAATTCCCCTGGTTATATTTCTACCTCTTTTAAACAATTTTGCTCATCACTTGGCATTACTCATATAACAGGAATCCCATACAATCCACAGGGACAAGGCATAGTTGAAAGAGCTCTTCAAACTATTAAAATGTACTTATTAAAGCAAAAAGAAGGAATTGGGAAGGGGTATATATTCCCCAAAGATAAACTTAAAATAACCCTTTTTACTCTAAACTTTTTAAAATGTGAATTCATCAGGGCTTAGTGCTGCAGAAAGGTATATGTGTCCAAAAAATGTACTTAAGCCCAAGGTACTTTGGAAGCATAATCTAAGAGGACAATGGAAAGGTCCTGATCCAGTAATTGTCTGGAGTCGGGGGTCTGTTTGTGTCTTTCCACAGGGAGAACAGCAGCCGATTTGGATTAAAGAGAGATTAACTAATGTCCTGAACCAGTGATTGCCTGGAGTCGGGGGTCTGTTTATGTGTTTCCATAGGGAGAACAGCAGCAGATTTAGATCCCAGAAAGATTAACTTAAAGCGACTTCTACAGACCAAAAAGAAGATGATTTGGCTCAAGTCCATAACAGTTGATATCCAGAACTCCAGTTTGGCTACCGTTACATCTGTGAAAAAAACAGGATGCTTTATTCAATATCTATTTTATTATTGCCATTTCCCACATCATGAAGTTCTATTTTGTTTTTTGAGCTCATACAGACCTAGGTTAAAGTTTTGCTGATCAGTTCTATTTTTTGACTATAGAGTTTTTAAACATTGCAATGGAGATTTCACCTGTAAAAGTTATAAGGCCTTTAGTATTATGTTATGTGTTGTGTGCACACTTGTGTTTTATGTTGTATGTTTGTATGTACATATGTCCATATATCATATATGATGAGCACTCATGAAAAAATGGATTCAAATATTTTTTTTTATTCACGTGATTTAAATGGTTTAATTTAAATTGGGTAAACGAGGATTGTTTTAATATGTGAACAAAAAGGAGGTTAACAGATCTGTTTGTTTACTTTCACCTTTCCTTTTCATTATATTTAATAATTCTCTTCAAGATAATGTAAATTGTTAAGAAAATTGTTTTCTTTTAGTGCCTTCTGGAAAGTTACATAATTTTTTCTTTAGCCATTATTGCCAGAATTCCTATCTTCATCCAAGTGCTGGTGAAGACAATGTAAATTGTTAAGAAAGTTGATTTCTTTTAGTGCCTTCTGGAATGTTACATAATTTTTTCTTTAGCCATTATTGCCAGAATTCCTATCTTCATCCCAGTGCTGGTGAAGTCAAAGATAAAACCAATCTACAGCTTCTGCAAGAGCCATCACTGAACTGCTTGCAGAACTTGCCTGGACTGTGTATCACTTGTATGCATTGTGAACTCATCTTAATGCATTGTGAACTATCTGTTGGTGCAGAGACTTGTGGTAGTGTTGGGGTATTTTCACTGATGATGTCATCGGTGGTACAATTTTTCCAAAAGGAGCCGTCAGTTGGCTTGGTTTATCTTCCTCCATTTTGCTTGTCATGATTGTTCAGCTAAAATTTGGGGACCAACAGAGATGAGGCAAAGAACCTCACCCTCCCGCTGGTACAAAGACCTATCCACAGGTGTGGCTGTGTACTGGACCGGTATTTCAGTGATGGGTAAGTTTCAGTTGCAATGGTACCAACCTAAGACAGAGGCTGACGCCTTGAGGTCAGCTCATCTGATAACGGGTAAGGACCATATGTACTATTGGGCAACCTAAGGCAGTCACGGTCCCTAAGCCACATACTTGTTTTTTAAACAGAGAGGGGGAGATGTTGAGAGCCACAGCCGGAGGGGCCCCATCAAACTTTCAGACTGCCAGCTGATGATTGGCTCACAGCAGCCCCAGCAACTTCTAGCTGATTGGCTCCTCTGTGGTGATGCTCATTGGGCTGTTTCCCAGCCCTTTCCAACTACAGAGCTGCTCATTGGGGAACTTTTTTTGGCTCCGCCCATGTGACCCAGCCAATCGGCCTCAAGAGCAGGAGGACTGGGGAGGTGGAGAGGCTTGTGGGAAGCTGGTAGTGGCAGTTGGGCTCTGAGGGTTTTCCAGAGAAGCTGTTTTGTTTGGCATCTGTGGTTCTAAAAATAAAGTTTGTTTCTTTGACAAGTGGTACCTGAATTGTGCCCAGCCAGACTGCGGGCTCTAAATGTAACTCTAACACTAAAACAAACCCTATCACTAAAACAAATCCTAAGACTATCCCTAACCCTAATATTACACAAATACTAACACTAACCTTAATATTAACAATAATCCTAAACCTAACACAAATCTTAACCTTAACCCTCACCCTAACAGTAACACTAACACTAAAACCAACCCTAAACCTATCCCTAACCAAAACCCTAAACCTAAATCTAATACTATCACTAATCCTAACCCTAATGCTAACTCTAACACTAACCCTAAACCAAAACCTATCGCAAATACTAATCTTAACCATACACCTAACTGTAAACATAACCCTAACCCTAATGCTAAACCTAACACAAACCCTAACCCAAAGATAACCCTAAACCTTACTCAATCCTAACCAACACTTAACTAACCATAACCATAATCTTAACACTAACCCTAACATTAACCCTAATACTTTCCCTAATCCAGAAACCCTAACCTAACCCTGAATGTAACCCTAGCACTAACTCTAACTCTAACCCTAAAATTTAATCTAATCATAAAACTATTTGAAATTCTAATTCTAAACCTAACCCTAACAAAATACCTAACCATAACTCTAAGCCTAATCCTAACTTAAAAACTAATCCAAACACTAACCCTAACCCTATCCATAAGCCTAACACTAAAGCTAACCCAAATCCTAACCATTACACTTAACTTAACACTAACCCTAACACTAACCCTAACCGTAACAATAACCCAAACCCTAAACATCACACATAACCTAACTCTAAACAAAACACTTAAGTTAAACCTGACTGTAACTCTAACAAAAACCCTATCCCTAATCCTAAAACTAACACTAACCCTAAACCGATCATAACCCTAAACCTAATACTAACCCTAACAACAACCCTAAAAATAAACCTAAACCTGTTCCTAAACCTAACACCATTTCTAACCCTACCTTAACCCTAACATTAACACTAATCTTAAACCTAAGCTTAACCCTAATACTAACACTAACTGTCACACAAACCATAACTCTTACCCCAAAACTACCCTTAAAACTAATCCTAATCATTATTGTAATCCTAACACGAACACTTACCCTAAACCTAACACAAACCCTAATACAAAATCTAAATTTAACTCAAATCCTAACCCTAACACTAACCCTAACCGTAACCTCAACCTAACACTAAACTTTAATGTTACCCTAACACTAACCCTATCCATAAACCTAATCTTAACCATAACACTAACCCTACCCTAAACCTAACACTAAACCTCAACCTAACCATAACCCTAACCCTAACACAAACCCTAATCCTAACTTTAACACAACCCTAAACCTAATCATAACCATAACCCTAACACTAACACTAACCCTAGCCTTAAACCTTACACAAGCTCTAACCCTAACCCTAAAACTAACACTAACCCTAACCCTAAAACTAACCCTAACACAAACTCTAATATAAGCAAAACACTAACCCTAACAAAACCCTAACACTAACCTTATCACTAACCCTAGTAAAACCCAAACACTAACAATAACCATAACCCTAACCCTATTTCTACATGTAACCCTATTCTAACACTAACCATAACCATAATGCACACACAACCCTAACCATAAAACAAACATAACCCTAACCCTAACATTTACACTCACCCAAACCCGAACTCTAACACAATCATTTAGTCAAACACTAACACTAATCCTATCTCTAATCCAAACCCTTACTTTAAACCAAACAGGAACTTTAAACTTAACTATAAACCTAAACCTAAACTAACCCTAACCCTAATTCTAACACTAACCCTCACAATAAACCTAATCCTACCACTAACTCTAACACTAACCCTAACACAAAATTTAACACTAAAATTAACCCTAAAACTAACCTAATCCTAACTCTAACCCTAAAACTAACAATAACTCTAACCCTAATCCTAACTAAAACCCAAATCCTAACCCTAACACTAACCCTAACCCTAAACCTAATTCTTAAACTAACAATAACCTTAACCCTAAACCTAACCCTATAACTAACCTTAACCTGAATCCTAATCTTGACCAAATACTAACCCTAAACCTAACTCTAAACATAACACTAACCCTAAACCTAACACTAACATTGACCCAAAACCTAAATCTAACCCTAAAATTAACAGTATCCTAACACTAACACTAACCATAAACCTAACCAAAAACAGAATGCTAACCCTAACCCTAACTCTAACTGTGATGTAAACAAATACCTAACATTAACACTAGCCCTATCCCTAATATAAACAGTAACCATAATCGTAACCCAAACACAACCCTAACAATAACCCTCTTTGTAACACATACACTAACAATAAACATAACACTATCCAAAAATTGAAGATTAACCTTAATCTAACCCTAACCCTAACCTGAACCCAAACCCTAACCCTGACTTAACCCTAATCCTAACAATAACCCTAACCCGAACCCTAACACTTACCCTAACCCTAAAACTAACACTAACACTAACTCTAATTATAACCCTAAACCAAAACATAAACTGTATCCTAACTCTGAACCTAACACTAACCCTAATATTACTCTAACTCTATCCCTAACAATAACACTAACTCTAATCCTAACTGCAACCCTAAACCTAATCCTAACACAAACAGTAACCATAACCCTAACCTTAACCCTAATCTCACCCTAACATTAAACCTAACCCTATAAATAACATCAGCTCTAACCTTACGTGCAACCTAAACCAAACCCTATTCCTAACCCTAACACTAACCCAAACCCTAACAACAGTTTTAACCCTAATCCTTACATTAAATCTAGACCTAATTCTAAACCTGACATTAACTCTAATCCTAACCCTAACTCTAACCCTAAACCTAATTATAACTCTAAACCAAACACTAATGCTAACCCTAAATATAACCCTAACACTAACCCTAAAACTAACCCTAAACAAAAACCTAACACTAACCCTAAACCTATCCTTATCAAAAACCCTAAGCCAAACCCTAACCCTAACCTAAATCTAACCTAACACTATCCTTAACATGAACCCTAGACCCAAACCAAATCCAACCCTAACACTAACCCTAACCCTTATCCTATCCCTAACTTAAACCTAATCTTAAAACTAACGGTAACACTAACTCTAACACTCGCCTTAACCATAACCCTAACCCTAACGCTAACTCTAAATATAACCCTAAACCTTAACCCTAACCTTATACTAACGCTACCTATCCCTAACACTAACACTAATTCTAATCCTAACACTATTCCTAACACTAACACTACTCTAATCAGAACTGCAACACTAACCTTAATTTTAAACCTAACACTAACCATAACATAAACCGTAAACTTAAACATAACCCTAACCCTATCTTAATCCTAATCCTAACCCTAAATTTACACTAACCTTATCACTAAAACTTACCCTAATTTTAACCTTAACCCAAACACTAACACTAAATTTAACACTAACCCTAACCCTAACATAACCATATCACTAACCCTAAACCTAATTTGAACTCAAAACCGAACCCTAAAATTTACCCTAACCTAACCCTAACACTAATCTTAAACCTAAACCTAACCCCAACACTAACCCTAACTTTAAACCGAAACCTAACCTAACTCTAACCCTAAACCAAACCCTGTTCCTATCACTAACCCTAACCCTAACTATAACCCTAACCCTATGTCTAAACATAACCCTAAACCTAATCCTAACACTAACCCTAACTCTACCCTAATATGAACTCAAACCTAATCCTAACCCTAACATAACCCTAACACTAAACCTAACATGAATAATAAACCTAACCCTAAACATATCCCTAATCTTAACCTAATCTTAACCCTAACCCTAACCTAAACCTAACACTAACCATAACTCTAACCCTAACCTTAACCCTAACACTAACACTAATCCTAAATATAACCCTGAACAAAACTCTAATCCTAACCCTAACACTCTCCTAACCCTAACCCTAATCCTAAACCTAACCCTAACCTCAAACCTGTCCCTATTCGTAACTGTAACCATAAAAAAACCTAACTAAAACCATAATCCTAACCCTAACCTAACTCTAACCCTAACCCATACCTAATCCTATTCCTAACCTTTACACTTACTCAAAAACTAAACCTACACCTGACCCTAAATGTAACCCTAACCTTAACCTCAACCCTGTCCTTAATCCTAACTGTAACCCTAACACAAACCCTAATGAAAACCACAATACTAACCCTAACCTATCCCTAACCCTAACCCATACCTTATCCTAACCCTAACTTTTACACTAACCAAAGGATATACTGTAACAGTAACCCTAAGCATAATCCTAATCCTATTACTGACTCTAACCCTAAACTTAACATAACCCTAATTTTAACACTAACCCTAACCCTAAAACTAACATTAACCATAACCCTAACACACTAACCCTACACTTAAACCTAACACTAAACCTAACCCTAATCCTAACCCTAACTCTAACCATAGTACAACCGTAATTCTAAACCTAAACTTAACACAAATCCTAACCCTAACCTTAACCATAACAAAAACCTAAACCTTAACACTAACACTAACACTATCCCTAAACCTAAACCTAACCTTACTTTGACACTAACCTTAACCCTAATTGGAAAACTAACCCTAACCAAAACCCTAACACTAACCCTAACCCTAATTCTAAACCTTACTCTTAATATAACCCAAACCCTAACCCTAATCCTTAGTCTAATGCTAACCCTAAACCTATCCCTAAACCTAACACTAACCCTAAACTTAACCCTAGCCCTAACCATAACACTAACCCTAACCCTAACTCTAACATTAACACTAACCCCAAACCTATATCTAATCCTAAACCTAACACTAACAATAACCCTAACCCTAACACTAACACTAATTCTAAACTTAACATAACACCAACTGTAACTGTAACACTAACCCTAACCCTAAACCTAACCCTAACCAAAACACTAACACTAACCCTAATCCTAAACCTAAACTTAACACTAACCTCAACCATAACCCTAAATATAACTATAATCCTAAACCTAACCCTTATTCTAAACCTCACCATAAACCTAACCCTATCCCTAACATTATCTCTAACCCTATAATTAACCCAAACCCTAAACGTAACTCTAACAGTAAATGCAACACTAATCCTAGCACTAAACTTAAACCTAACCAAAAACTTAAAGGTAACCATAACACTTAACTTAGCCCTAACCCTAAGTATAAACCTAACAATAACTCTAAAAGTAACCTTATCACAAACCTACAACCTAAACCTAATCCTAACACAAACCCTAACCCTAACCATAACCATAACCATAACACAAATCTTAACCCAAACCACAACTGTAACCCTCCCTAACCTTAACCCTAACTCTTTTCTGACACTAACCCTAACCCTTACCCTGACACTAATCCTAACCCTTAACACTAAACCTAACATTAACATTTATCTTAACCCTAACCCAAACCATAACACTAAAACTAACCTTAACCCTCACCTTCACACTCACCTTAAACCTATCCCTAACCCTAAAATTAACACTAAAACTACACCTAACCCTAAAACTAACACTAACCCTAACCATAACTATAACACAAACCCTAACCCTAACACAAACCCTAACCCCAAACATAACCCTAATTCTCAATCTAACACTAACACTAACCCTTACCCTAACCCTTACCCTAACACTACACTAACTCTCACCCTTTTCATAACCCTATTCTTAAACCTGAAACTAACCCTAACCCTAACCTTAACACTAACTCTAACCCAATCCTACAGTGACCTTAAATCTAACCCTAATCCAAACCCTTACCCTAACCCTCAACCTAACGCAAACTAGAACCCTAACCCTAACACTAACCCTAACACTAACACTAACACTAAATATAATCCTAACTCTAAAACTAACCATAAACCAATTCGTATCCCTGAACCTCACCCTAATTCTATAACTAACACTAAACCTAACCCTAACACCTACCCTAACATTAAAACTAACCCTTACCTAATACTATCCCTAAACCTAACCCTAATCCTATCATTAACATAAAACATAATTCTATCCCTAAACCCAACACTAAATCTAACATTAACACTAACCCTAACACTAATCCTAACCCTAACCCTAACACTAAACTTAATCATAATCCTAATCGTAACAATAACCCTAACTTTACCCCTAACCTTAACACTAACCCTAACCATAATTCTAATTCTAACCCTAATCCAACCATAACCCTAACATAACCCTAATCCAAACCTTAACCCTAAAATTCAACCTATCAAAAATCCTAAACCTAACCCTAATACTGACCATAACACTAACCCTAATCCTAACCCTAATCCTAACTCTTCAACTAACCTTTTTCCTAACCCGATCTGTAAACTTGATCCCCAACCTAATACTAAATCTAACCCTGAACTTAACCCTAACCAGTACCCTAACAATAACCATAACCTTTCCCTAAAACTAACCCTAAACCTAACCCTATCACTAACCCAAACCATAACACTAACCCTCAACCTAACACTAACCCTAACTTTATACTAAAACTATTCCTTACCCTAACCCTAACACTAACACTAACCCTAATCCTAACTCTAACCCTAAAGCTTCCCTGAACCCTAACATTAACCCTACATTAATCCTAACCCTAACTCAAATCATAATCAAAATATAACCCTAAACTTAATCCTAACACAAATCCTATCCCTAAACCTAACCCCAGCACATATCCTAACCTGAACCCTAACCCTCACCCAATCCCTAACTCTTATTCTAAAATCCCTAACCGTTACCCTTACCCTAACACTAAACCTAACCCTAATCCTAAACCTAACACTACCTCTGACACTAACCCTAACACAAACCCTAACACAAACCCTAAACCTATCCCTAACTCTAACCCTGATCCTAACCCTAAGGCAGCCCTTACACTAACCCTATTCCTAATATTAACCCTAATATTAATTCTAACTGTAAATCTAACCATAAACCTAACACTTACCCTAACACTAACCCTAACCATAAAAGTTACATTAACCCTAACCCTAACCCTAACCTTAACTGTAAGCCAAATACTAAACCTAAACCTAACAGAAACCCTAACGCTATGCCTAAAACTAAAAATAAACACCCTAACACTACCACTAACACTAAAACTAACCCTAACCCTATACTTAACTGTAAAACTCACTCTAAACTTAACCCTAAACCCAACCGTAACATTTACCTTAACCTAATTCTAACACTAATCCTAACACTTACCATAAGAATAACCCTAAACCTCACCCAAACCCTAACACTAACACTAACCATCAAAGTATCCCTAACCCTATTCCTAACCCTAACCCTAACCATAACAATAACACTAATTCTAACCATAACCCAAACATTAACATTAACTTTAAACATAAAACTTACTGTAAACCTAACCCTCATCCTATGTGTAACCATAAACCTAACACTAACCATAATCCTAACACAAACTCTAACACTAAAATTACCACTAACTCCTACTCAAAACCTAAACATAATGCTAATCCTAACCATAATCCTATCACTAACCCTAAGACTAACAATAACGCTAACACTAACCCAAATCCTACCACTAAACCTAACCCTATCTCTAACCCTAAAACTAACCCTAAAATAATCCTAACCCTAACCCTAACCCTCACCCTAAACCTAACTCTAAATATAACATAAACCCTAACCCTAACTCTAAAACTAACCCTAACCCCAACTTAACTTAACCTGAACTCTAAAACTAGCTTTAATCCTAACCCTAACCCTAACAATAACACTAAAACTAACTCTAAAACTAACCTTAATTCTTACTCTAAATCTAACCCTAAAGAAAACTAAACCTAACCCTAAACCTAACTTGAATCCTAAGCTTAACTGTAAACCTAACATATCTGAAACCCTAATACAAACCCTAATCCTAAATGTAAAACTTAATCCTAACACTAATTTAACCCTAATATAAAACGTAACACTAATCCTAACACTAACTCTAAACCTACACATAAATCAAACCCTAACCTTAAAACTAACCTTAACCCTAATTCTAACTGTAATCCTAACACTAAATCTAACCATAACCCTTACCAAAACCATAAACCTTACTCTAATGTGAACACTTATCCTAAACCTAAACCAAAACCTAACACTAACCCTAACACTAAACCTAACCATAATCATAACCCTAACACAAACACTAACCCTAGGCCTAACCCTAAACCTAACACTCAAACTAACTCTAACCCTAACCCTATCCCTAATCCTAACACTAACCTGAACCCTAATGCTAACCTGAACACTAACCCTAACTAACTCAAATGCTAACCCGAACAATAATCATAAACCTAACCCTAACTCTAACCCTAAATCTAAACCTAAACCTAATCTGAAACCGATCCTTAACCCTAACAATAACACTAACCTAATACTAAACAAAACTCTTACTCCAACCCTTACCTTAACACTAACCTTATCACTAACAATAAACCTAACCCTAACACTAATACTAACCCTAAACCTAACCCTAACACTGACTTCAAAACTAACACTAATCTAAACACTAACTTTAAATTTTACTCTAAGCCTAATTGTAACTGTAAGCTTAAACCTAACCCTAACACTAACCATAATACAATCCTTAACCCTAACACTAAAACTAACTTTAACCCTAACCCAGAACCTAACCCTAACTCTAACCCTAACCCTAACCCTAACTCTAACCCTAACCCTAACCCTAACTGTAACACTAACCCTAAACCTAACCCTAACCGTAAACCTAATATTAATTATAACCCTAACCATAAACCTAACCATAAACCTACCACAAACCATAACCTTAATCCTATCCTATCACTAAGCCTAACACTATCTTATCCCTAACCCTAAACCTAACCATACCTTAATGCTAAAATTAAACTTAACCCTATCTCTAACCATAACACTAACACTAACCTGAACCCTAACCCTAAATCTAATCCTAACACAACCCTTATCCTAAGCTAACACTAACACTAACCCTAACCCTAAAATTAACCTTAACCCTAACCTTAACTCTAACCCTAATCCTAAATCTAAACCTAACACAAACCCTAACACTAACAATTACCGTAAACATACCCAAACCTTAAAACTTACCCTACCCAAATCCTAACAGTAACAGAAAAAACTAATTGGAACCCCAACCCTAACGGAAAAACACAAATCCTAAACCTTATCCTAACACTAACCATAATGCTAATACTAAACCAAAATCTAACCCTAACCCTAACCATAAAACTAACTCTCACCTTAACCCTAAATGGAATACTTACCCTAACACTAACCCTTACCTAACCCAAACAATAATCCTAACTCTAACTCTAAGACAAATCATATCCCTAAACTAACACTAACCCTAACTTTTAACTTACCCTAACACTAACGCTTACCTAATCAAACTGAAATTCTTACAGAAACATGAACTTAACACTAACGCTAACCGTAAACCTAACACGAACCCTAAACCTAATAATAACACTAAGCCTAAGCCTCACCCAAAGAGTAACCCAACTCTAACACTAACTCTAAAACTAACCCTCTCCCTAACCCAAGCAAAAACCCTAAACCTAAGTCTAACCCTAACCCTAATCATAACTTTAACCCTAACCCTTACCATAAACCTAATCCTAAACCTAACATTAAACTTAACTCTAACCCTAAATCAAACTCTTACCGTAACCCTATCCCTAAACATAACACTAAACCTAACCCTAACCCTAACACTAACCCTAAAAATCATTATAACCCTAAAACAAACACCAACCCCAAACCTAACAATAACCTGAACCTTAACCTAATCCTAACACTAACCCTAACCATAAACCTAACTGTATCACAAATCTTAACCCTAACCTTGACTGCACAACTAACTCTACCCTAACCTGAAACCCAACCTTAACACTAACCCTAAACTTAACCCTAACTTTAACCTTAACATAATCCTATCATAAACCCTAATCCTTATCATAACCGTAACACTAACGCTAAACTTTACACAAAAACAAATCTTAACCCTAACCCTAAAACTAACCCTAACACTAACCATAACTCTAACCCAAATACTAAGCATATCATTAACCCTAACCTCAACACTAAACCTAAAACTAACCCCAAACCTAACCCTAAGTCTAACACGAATTTTAATCACAAAACTAAAACTAACTATAACACTAAGCCTAGCACTGACCCTAAACCTAACCCTAACCCTAGGGCTAACACTAAGCATAACACTAACAATAAACATAACCCTAAACTCACCCTAACCCTAACCCCAAATCAAACAGTAACCCTATCCCTAATCCTAACACTAACCTTAAAGCTATGTATAACCCTAACACAAACACTAATTCTAAACCTAACCCTAACCCTAACACCAACACTAACCTAACCTGAATGCTAAATCTAAACCAAACAATAACCCTAATATTAACCCTAACACGAACCCTAACCCTAAACCTAATCCTAACAAAACCCTAACCATTACTCTAACCTAAACCTAATCCAAACACTATCCCGAATTTTAACACTATCAGGAACCGTAATACTAACCATAACTATAACTGTAACCCTAACACAAACCTAACCCTTATCCTAACATTAAACCTAACCCTAACCCTAATCATAATTCTAACCTGACACTAAATCTAACCCTAATTGTATCCCTAACTCTAATACAAACCATAACCCAAACCATAACCTTAACCCTAAACTAATGCTAACGCTAACACTTATATAAAACTAACCCTAACCCTAACCCTAACATGAATCTAACAATAACTCTACCCATAACTTTAACACGGAACCTAAACCTAAACATGTAACAAAGCCTAATCCTCACCGAAATCCTAACCCTAACCCTAACACTAACCCTAAACCTAACCCTAACCCTTATTCCCAAATAAACTCTAACCCTAAATCTAACCCTAACTGTAACACTAAGACTAACCCTAACTTTAAACCTAACCCTAACCCTAATCATAACCCTAATAATAACCTAAATCTAACACTAAACCTAACCCTCCACACTAATCCTAAACCTAAACTTAAATCTTACCCTAAACATAACACTAACAGTAACCCTAAACTTAAGTATAACACACAAACACTAACACTAACACAAACACTAACCCTAAACCTAAGTATAATGCTAACACAAACACTAACTCTAACCAAAAATTAACCCTAAACCTAACACTAATCCTAACCCTAACACAAAACCTAAACTTAAACCTAACATTAACCCTAAACCTAAATCTAACCCTAACCCTACCCTTAACACTAACCTTAACCCTAACCCTTAATGAAACCTACTCTAACACTACCCCTAATTCTAACCCTAATCCAAACCATAACTGTAACTCTAAACATAACCCTACTGGCAACCCTAACAAAAACCCTAACCCTGACCCTACAACTAATCCTAACCCTAACCCTAACACAAACACTAACCCTAATTTTCTAACGCATATTCTAACTAGAACCCTAAACCTAATCCCAAAAGTTAACCTAACCGTACCCTAAACCTAATCCTAACTCTAACTTTAACGTAACTCTAACAATAACCCCAACACTAACTCTAACCATAACACAAACCCTAACTCTAACCATAACCACAAACTTAAACTAACCCAAACCTAACCCTAACCTAACCCTAATTCTATCACTACCCTATCCTTTATAATAACTCTAACACTAACCCAAACCCTGACCCTACCACTGACCCTAAACTTAACCCTTACTGTAACCATAATCGTAACAGTAACACTAACCCTAACCCTAACCCTGATTTTAACTTAATCATTAACCTTAACCCTTACACTATATCTGACACTAAAACTAACCCTAACCCTAAATCTTTCATGAGCCCTAATGCTAAACCTAAACCTAACCAAAACACTAACCCTAACACTAACACTAACCCTAATCCTAAACCTAAAACTAATTCAACCCCAACCTTAAACCTAATGCTACAAATACCCCTAACACTAAATCTCACCCTAACCCTAATCATAAACCAAACACTGTACCTAACACTAAGCCTAACAGTAACCCTAAACCTTACTATAACCCTAACCCAAACACTAATGCTCCACCTAACTCTAACCCTAACAATAACCCTAACCCTAAACCTAAACCTAATACTAAACCTAACCCTAACATGGACCATTACCGTATCTCCAACTTTAACCTACCCCTAACCCTAACCTAATCCTAACCCTAACCTTTATCCTAACACTTATTTTAACTCTAACCCTAACACTAACCCAAACACTAACCAAATCCTAACCCTAAACCTAACCTAACCTAACTCTAACCATAAAACTAACACTTACTCTACCCTTAACCCTAAAACTAATCCTAAACCTAGCCCAAATGCTAACTCTATCCCAAATCCTAATCTTAACGCTAACACTAACCAAACACTAACTGTAATACAAAACCTAAACCTAACCCTAACTCTAAAATAAACCATAACACTAATCCTAACCCCAACCAACCCTAACCCTAACACTTATCTAAACTTAGTCTTATTCTAACACAAAACCTAATACTAACAATAATCCTAAAACTAACCTTAATAGGAACCCTAACTATATCCCTAACTCTAACCCTAACACAAACTCTAAACCTAAACTTAATTCTAACACTAACACTAACCCTAACACTAACACTAACCTAAACCTAAACCTAAACCCAACACTAAACCTAACGCTAACTGTAGCACTAACCCTAACCATATCACCAACGAGAACACTAACCCTAACCCAAAACCTAACCGTAAACCTCAACTAACCCTAAACAAAACCATTAACATAACTCTAACATAAACCTAACACTAATCTTTCCTAACCCTAACAGTAACCCTGTCCCTAACAGTAAACATACCAAAAACCCAAACCCTAACCTTAATACAAACCCATACACTAACCATACCACTAAACCTAACCCTAAAACAAAGCCCAACTGTAAATATAACAGTAACCCTAAACCTAAACTTAATCCTAACATTAACACTAACACTATCCTTAACCCTAAACCTAACACTAATTTAACTTTAACTCTAAACTGAACAGAAACCCTAACCTAAACCATAACCCTGACTCTAAGATAACCCTAACTAACTCTCACACTTACCTAATCCTAATCCTAATCCTAACAGTAACCCTAACCCTAAACCAAACTCTAACCCTAACACTAACCTTAACATGAAACTTAACACTAACCCTAACACTAAAGCTAATGCTCAACCTAACCCTAACCCTAACCCAAAGACTAACCCTAACCCTAAACCTAACACTAAACTTAAACCTATACATAATTCTAGAACTAACCCTAACCCTAACCCTGACTCTAACCCTAAACCTATCCCGAACGCTAACACTTACCATAACACTAACCCTATCCCTAACCCTAACCATAACTCTAACACTAACACTAACTCTAACCCTAAAACTTTCCTTAAACCTAACACTAACCCTAACACTAACCATAAAAGTCATGCTATACCTAACAATAAACTTAAACCTAACAGTACCCTCATACTAACACTAAATTTAACCCAAACCCTAACACAAACCCTAACTATAAAACTAACCCTAACCCTAACCATAACCGTAACCCTGACTCTAAACCTAACACTAAACCTAAACCTTACCCTATTTCTAACACTTACCTTTACACTAAACCTAACCCCAAACCTAACGGTAACACTGACCCTAACTCTATATCTAACCCTAAACAAACACTAACACTAACTCTAACCCTAACACTGACCCTAAACCTATTAGTAAACCTAACACAATACTTAACCCCAACCCTAACACTAACACTAACATTAAACATAACCCTAACCCTTACCCTTAGTTGAACCATAACACTAACACTAACACTAACTCTAACAATAATTGTAAATCTACTACTAACATTAACCCTAACTCTAACCCTAATCCTAACACTAAATTTAAACTGACCCTAACCCTAAAAATAACACTAACCATAACCCTATCCAAAACAGGAAATCTAAACCTAATACTAACACTAACCCTAATTCTAACGATAAATCTAACCCTAACAGTAAGCCAAACCCAAACACTATAACTAACCCTAATACAAACCCTCACACTTAACCTAACTCTAACCCTATCACTAAAACTAACCCTAACACTAACATTATTGCTAACACTAAAACTCACCCTAACCCTAACACTAACCACAAAACTAAACATATCACTTATCCTAATCTTAACCCTAACATTCACTCTAACACTAACCCTCAATCTAAACATAAACCTAACACTAACCCTAATCTAAAACTAACACTGAACCTAACCCTAATGTAACACTAACCCTAACCCTATCCCTAACCCTAATCTTAACTTTAATCATACCTATATCCATAACCATAATCCTAACTGTAACCCTAATACTAAACCTAACCTTAACCCTAAAACTTACCCTAACAGTAACACTAACACTAACACTATTACTAACAGAAATTGTAACCATAATCCTAATCCAAACCATAACCCTAACCCTAACCCTATCACTAACCATAAGCCTAACCCTAAACCTACCACTAACCCTAATTCTAAACCTAAACTTATCACTAAGCCTAACCCTAAACCTAAACCAGACACTAACCCTAAGCCTAACCATAACTCTACCCCTAAACATAACCCTAACCCTATCGCTAACACGAACCCTATCCCTAAACCTAACCCTACCATAACACTAACATTAATTCTTATCCTAACCCTTATCTGAAAGTAACCATAAACCTAAATGAAAACCTAATACTAAACATAACACTAACCCTAACACTAACACTAATCATAACCCTAACCCTAACACTAACACTAAACCTAACCCTAACACTAATTCTAACCCTAACCCAACACTAACACTAACCCAAAGCCTCACTCTAACACTAACCCTAAACCTAACACAAAAGCTAACACTAACCCAATGCCATATGTTAACACTAACTCTTACCTGAATGCTAACCTTATCATTAACTCTAACCCTAAATCTAACTATAAACTTAACACTAATGTTAACCCTAACTGTAACCATAATCATAACCCTAACCCTAACTGTAACCCTATAACTAACACTAACACTAACCCTAAGCCTCACTATAAAATTAATCCTAACCATAAATCTAACCCTAAAGCTAAATTTAACCATAAACAACCATAAACCTAACTCTAACTGTAACCCTATAACTAACAGTAACACTAACCCTAAGCCTCAGCATAACCCTACTCCTAACCATAACCCTAAGCCCAAAGTAACCCTAACCCTAACCGTAACCTTAACACAAACATTAACCCAAAACATAACCCTAACCCTAACATAACACTAACCCTAAATATTTCCTAACTTTAACCCAAACCATAACTCTAACCCTAACATAACCTTAACCCTAAACATTCCATAACTCTAACTATGATCCTATCTGTAACCCTAACACTAAATCAAACCCAAATATTATCAACAACCTTTACTCCAACCCTAACCTATACTAACCATAAACCTAACTTTAACCTTAAACCTAACACTAACCTAAATCTAACTATACCCTAACCATAACACTAATTCTAACCTTAACTCTAACACTAACACTAACCCTAACCCTTACTGTAACCCTAAAACTAACCCTAAGCCTCAATCTAATCCTAATACTAACCATAAAACTACCCCTAAACCTAACCCTAACACAAGCTCTAAACCTAATCCTAACCCTATCTCAAATGATAACCCTAACACTAACACTAATTCTAACACTAACCCTTGTTGAGAGCGACAGTCAAGTTGGGATGGCGCTTGGCATTTTACCAGAAGGAGTGGTTCGGAGGTGACATCAGCGAGCTATTGGGGTGATGGTGATTAAATTAAGCTGTGTAAAATTATTGGGATGGTGACTGATTGCTGTAACTGGATGATGCTAAATTGAAACAAGCTCTGTATTCAGTTGTTTATGTGGACCTCTGCTGTCTGACAGTAGGGCGGCTCCTGCGGCCTCGGGTGCCTGCTACTTTTGAGTTCTCATGGAGTCCCTGTTGAGTTCTTGTGGAGTTCCTGTTGAATCCCCGTTAGTTCTCGATGAATTTCTGTGGAGTTCTAAAGAGTTCCCATAAGGTTTGAGCAATAAAGTAGTTCCTGTATGAATGTACAAGTGGGTTGAGACCGCCGGTTAATTTGTGTCCAGCCAGACTGCAGCAAACGCTAACAGTAAAACTCACCCTACGTGTAACCCTAACCCTAACTTTAAACCTGACCTTGATGCTAACCATAACCCTAACCCTGAACCTAATTCTTACTTAAACATAAAACTAACTCTAAGCCTAACCCTAACAATAACCCTAACCCTAAACCTAAACTTAACATTAGAACTTACACTAACCCAAAACCCAACACGAACCCTAACTCTTACCCTAACCCTAACTCTAACCTAAACCAAACCACAACCCTAACTCTAACAGTTAACCTAATCCTAAACCTTAACTAACACTAAATTAATACTAATACTAACCCTATCCTTAAAGCTAACTCTAACCCTCACCATAATCCAAACCCTAACACTGTTATTAACAAGAACCCTAACCCTAATCCTAACACGAACACAACCCTAACACTAATCCTCTCTGCCACAGTCTGGCTGGGCACAATTCAGGAGCCACTTGTCAAAAGAAACAAACTTTATTTTTAGAACACACACGCCAAACCACACAGCTCTGCAGGAAAAACCCTCAGAGCCCAACTGCCACCACCGGCTTCCCAGAAGCCTCTTAATTTCCCCCCACTCCTCCTGCTCTTGAGGCTGATTGGCTGGGTCGCATGGGCAGAGCCAAAAAAAATCCCCCAATGAGCATCTCCATGGTCTGAAAGGGTGGGGAAACAACCAAATGAGCATCACCGCAAAGGAGCCAATCAGTTGGCAGCTAGAAGTTTGCTGGGGCCGCTGTGAGCCAATCATCAGCTGGCAGCTGGAAGTTTGCTGGCAGCTAGAAATTTGCTGAGGCCCCTTCGGCTGTGGCTCTCAACATCACCCCCTCTCTGTTTAAACAACTAGCATGTGGTTAGGGACCATGCCTGCCTTAGGTTGTCCAATATTACATATGGTCCTTACCTGTCATTGGATGAGCTGAACTCAAGGCGTCAGCCTCCTGTCTTAGGTTGGTACCATTGCAATTGGATCTTGCCTGTCATTGACTATCGGTCCAGCATACAGCCACACCTGTGGATAGGTCTTTGTACCAGGGGGGAGGGGTGAGGTTCTTTGCCTCACCTCTGTTGGCTCCAAAATTTTAGGTGAGCAATCATCACAACCAAAAGGGAGGAAGATACAACAATCCAAATGACAGCTCCTTTTGGAAAATTGTACCACTGATGACACCACCAGCAAAAATACTCCAACACTACCACAAGTCGCTGCACCAATAGATAGTTCACAATTCATAAAAGTGAGTTCACAATGCATACAAGTGATACATAGTACAGGCAAGTTCTGCAAGAGTTCAGTGATGGCTATTGCAGAAGTTGTAGATTGGTTTTATCTTTGACTTCACTGGCACTGGGATGAAGATATGAATTCTGGCAATAATGGCTAAAGAAAAAATTATGTAACATTACAGAAGGCACTAAAAGAAAACAATTTTCTAAACAATTTACATTAACTTGAAGAGAATTATTAAATATAATGAAAAGGAAAGGTGAAAGTAACAAACAGATCTGTTAACCTCCTCTTTTGTTCACATATTAAAACAATCCTCAACAGCTGTTTACCCAATTTAAGTTAAACCATTTAAATCACGTGAATTAAAAAAAAATATGGGGATCCATTGTTTCATGAGGGCTCATCATATATGATATATGGACATACGTACATACAAACATACAACATAAAACACAAGTGTGAACTCATAATAAAATACATACAACACATAACATAATAGTAAAGGCCTTATAACATTTTACAGGTGAAATCTCCATTGCAACGTTTAAAAACTCTATAGTCAAAAAATAGAACTGATCAGCAAAACATTACCTAGGTCTGTATGAGCTCAAAAAACAAAATAGAACTTCATGATGTGGGAAAGTGTAATAATAAAATAGATATTAAAAAAAGCATCCTGGTTCTGTCACAGATGTAAGGATACCCAAACTGGAGTTTTGGATATCAGCTGTTATGGATTTGAGCCAAATCATCTTCTTTTTAGTCAGTAGTAATCACTTTAGTTACTCTCTCTGGAATCCAAATCAGCAGCTCTTCTCCCTGTGGAAACATACAAACAGACCGTGACTCCAGAAAATCACTGAGTCAGGCCCTTAGTAAATCTCTGTGGAATCCAAATCAGCTGGTATTCTCCTTGTGGAAACATACAAACAGACCCCTGACTCCAGACAATTACTGTGTCATGACCTTTCCATTGTCTTGTTAGAATATCCTTCCAAAGTACCTTGGGCTTAAGTACATTTTTTGGACACATATGCCTTTCTGCAGCACTAAGCCCTGATGAATCCAAATTTAAAAAGTTTAGAGTAAAAAGGGGAATTTATCTTTGGGGAATATATACCCCTTCCCAATTCCCTCTTTTTGCTTTAATAAGTACATTTTAATAGTTTGATTAGCTCTTTCAACTATGCCTTGTCCCTAAGGATTGTATGGGATTCCTTTTATATGAGTAATGCCAAATGATGAGAAAAAAAATATTTAAAAGAGGTAGAAGCATAACCAGGGGCATTATCTGTTTTAACTGTTTTGGAACACCCACAGTGGCAAAATATTGTAAGCAATGAGATATAATATCTTTAGATATTTCTTCGGCATGAAGGGAGCCCATCAAAACTCCAGAAGAAGTATCAACTGTAACATGCAAATATTTTAATTTTCCAAATTCTGGCAAGGGTGTGATGTCCATCTGCCAAATATGGTTAGGCATTTCCTCTAGGTTTGACTCCAAGATTAATTTGTGGTAAAAAGTTCACACAATTTCGACATTGTTTTATTATTTGTCTACCTTGTTCCATAGTTATTTTAAAACACTTTTGTAATGTATCAGCATTGACATAAAACTTTTTATGAAAATTTGTAGCTTCTTCTAGTGTAGAGAATATATGTATGTCATGTGTAGTTTATCTGCTAAATCATTGCCCAAACTAAGGGCTCCAGGCAATCCTGTATGTGCCCTGATATGTCCTATAAAGAATGGATCTTTTCTGTCCCAGATTAAACTTTGTATAGTGGAAAACAAAGAGAAACAGTAGAGGAAGGGGAAATCCTACCAGCATCTTCAATTGATACTATAGCATTAACTATATACTGATTATCAGAAAATAAATTAAATACAGAATCTTTAAACATCACAAAAGCTTGTAATACTGCATTATGCTCTGCCTTTTGAGCTGATTGTTTGGGTAATAAAAATGTAAAAGTTTGATCAGGGGTAACTACTGCTGCTGTACCATTATTTTACCCATCAGTGAATATATTTGGAGATTTCATGATAGGTGTTTTTCTTGTCATTTTTGGAAAAATTACAGGATGCAATGACCAAAAAGACAATAAAGGATTAGATGGTAAGTGGATATCAAATGAAACATTAGATTTGCACATGATTATTGCCAAGTATTTAACTCATTAGCTAACTCATCATTTGATTCATAGTATATGGATTAATAATATTATTAAGAGAAATTCCAAACACTCCCTTTGCTGCTTTTATTCCTTTGAGTATTAATTGTCCTACAGCCCCAGGATACCTAGTCAGAAAAGTGTTAGGAGAATAAGATAAATGTATCCATAATAATGGACCTTCTTGCCAAAATACTCCTGTAGGAATATTTTTTGTTGGTAGTACAATAAATAATAAAGGCAAACTTATATCTATTCTTTCCAAATGCATATTTTCCACATATGTTTCAATGATTTTTAATGCATTTCTTGCTTCAGGCATAAACATTCGTGGTCAATTTGAATCTGATGGACCTTTTAGGGTATCAAATAAAGGTCCCAACTCTCCTGTTGGTATACCTAGATAAGGCCTTATCCAATTTATGTCTCATAATAACTCTTTAAAGTCGTTAAGTGATTTGAGTTAATCTACTCATATTTGAATTTTTGGTGGATGGACCATGGTTGAGGATAATAGAACTCCTAAATAATTAATTGGAAAAATTAATTGTAATTTATCTATTGCTATCTATAGATTATAATTTTTAATAAGTTTGTAAGTTTGCCAAAACATTCTAGCAATGTGTTTTTATCTTTGTGTGCTGATACATCATCCATGTATTGAAATATTTGTAGTTCAGGATTTTGATTTCTAAGTGGCTGGATTACTTTTTTAACATAAATTTGACACATAGTTGGGCTTTTAGCCATCCCTTGATGGCGTACTTTCCATACATATCTCTGATCAGGACCTTCATGATTCAGAGCAGGGATAGTATAGGCAAAACGTGGACTAGCCTCAGGAAGAATTGGAATTGAAAAAAACAATCTTCAATAACTATAACTAAAACACACCAGGTTTTTGGCAAAGCAGACAATTGAGGAATCCCCAATTGAGCAAGTCCAATAATAACCATCTCATTAGTAATGGCTCTTAAATCTTGCAATTTAAATCTCCATTTGCCAGATTTCTTTCTGATGACAAAAATGGGAGTATTATGGGGAGATACAGAAGGTTGTATATGTCCTTCTGCTAATTGTTGTTTGACCAGGTCATGGGCTGCTTGTATTTTTTCTTTAGTCGGGGGCCACTGAGGAACCCATACTGGTCTTTCTGATTTCCAAGTAATTTTTATTGTCTCAGTGTCCCGTTCTGAAAATCTAACTCATGTCTTTCCATTCCTTGATCTATTTGTATTGGTGCTACTATACCTTGTTCTTGTTTTTCTAAACTTTTTCCTTTCCTAAAACCTTGTCTAGTCATAAAGTGGGTGCATTTTGTTTGATGGTATTTTTTAATGTCAAACCTAATTGATCCAGGACATCTCATCCCCATAAATTTACAGGAAGATGATCTAATACATATGGCTATATAGTTCCTTCACATCCTTCAGGATCCTTCCAATCCAATACCATGACACTTCTAAGGGGATTTGTTGCCACGCCTAGGCCTGGAAGCATTTGAGTGGCTTGTGGTAATGGCCAATGTTTTGGCCATTCTTGATGAGAGATGATTCTAATGTCTGCACTTGTATCCAGTAACCCATTAAATTCATGACCTTGAATATTTAGTTTTAGCATGGGGCAAGAATGTAAATTTAAAGAAAGCATAGCCCAATCTACTCCTCTGGAGCCTAATCCCTTGGAACCTCTTTCTACAGTATGACTGAAAAATTTATCATGTAGGCTGGGTATTATTAGTAACTGTGCTAATCTATTCTTTGGAGATATGGCTATAATTTTTATTTCACCTTCATAATTGGGATCAATTACCCCAGGACTTATCGTAAGTCCTTTTAGAGTAGAAGAACGGCATCCCAATAATAAGCATACTGTTCCTTTGGGAAGAGGTCTGTTTACTCCTGTGGGAATGATTTGAACTCTAATATCTGGAGTTAGTACTGCTCTGGTGGAGGCGCACATGTCCAACCCTGTGCTCCCTCTGGTTTGTCTGATGAGACATCTAATGGACAATGTGTCCTGGGCACTACCCTGATGGGATTGCTTGGTTCCTCCAGTGCTCAATATATTTGTGGTCTTGGGCCACAGAGAATTGGGCCCCCCTGTCCCCTTTGCGGCAATGGAGCCCAATGCCTTTCTCCATGATATCGTGGATAAACACCTGGTCCTTTTTTCATTTTTTTTTTTTTGATAATGGAGTACGCTCTTTGATGGTTTGAGAATGACATTCATTAGCCCAATGTCTCCCTCTATGGCATTGTGAGCAAATACATGGTATTCTACTCCTTTTATACCTAGATTTGTTATACTGTTCTCCTGTGGGGCAATTCCTCTTAAAATGTCCTGTTTGTTCACAATTGTAGCATCTTCTTGGCCTGGCATCTAAAACCTGTTTTTCTGCAGCTGCCACGACTTGCCCTTCTGCATTAATGTGTCTACATAATTTAATATATGTGTTTAAATCTTTATGTTTCCATGGACTAATGAGTTCTCTGCACCAATGTTTCACTTGCTCATAAGCCAGTTGTTATATTAATGGCATTGCTTATTCTGTATTCCCAAAAACTCAGGTAGCTGTTTCAATAAGCCTATCTACAAATTCAGTGTAAGGTTCATTAACTCCTTGTATTACCCTAGATAATTGACCTTGTAACCTCCATGTCCTTGCAAAGTCTTCCACGCCCTAACCACATCTACAGCAATTTGTGCATATACACCAGGATCATATGTAATTTGTTGCTGCTGATCCTCATAAGGTCCCTTTCCTAACAACATATTTAGATTTCTCTGAGAATAACCAGCTGCTGCATTTTGTCAAGATGTCTGCTTGAAAAATTCCTCATTGGCAACCTTCCATAACAGGTATTGTTCCCCATTTGGCACAGCTTTACACATACTAGCCCAATATGCTGGCGTCATGTTTTGAAATTTAAAGCATTGTGAATTCACTGCCCACCTGCCTCAAATACAGGGCAATGTTAATATTTGAGATCCTGTCTCAGGATCCCATCTATCAACTGCGGGGGTTGGGGGCCTCCCAGCATATGGAGGTGCTGTTGTTTGTTGGACACTTATGCCCTCTGGTGATCGAAAGGTGTTAGTAGCAGTCTCCTGATGTAACTTTTCCCCTGATGGCTTTTTCTCCTCTAAACTTACTTTCTGTGTCTGACTAGCTTGAGAGGCCTTGTCTTTTACTTGATTTTTTAACTCTGTCTGACTAGCTCGAGAGACCTTCTCTTTTACTTGAATATTTCTACTATAACTATAATACAACCCAACAAGACAGTGCAAAACAAAAATGAAATAGAATGAAACAAAATTGGAATAACAGAAAATCATTATAGGCTTTTTATCCTCCTGAAATGTCCATCCTTCCTTTCTCCTTATCTGTTCTTCAGATGTGAGCGGTTTTTCTTTCAACTTACACATCTCCAGGGACAGGCAACTTAAAACAAAAGTGAAGCAAACCAAAGAAGAATCTTAAAATGGCTACCCATCCTCAGGAGCAAGCAATTTATATTATCACTAACCCTCAGTCATTCCCCATGCAAGCCACCAAATGCCGCAATCTGGCTGGGTATAACCAACTTGAATCTATTGTATGAAATATGATATGTCAATAGCTTTATAATATTTTGAACAACCAATAAAAAAAATAAATTAAAAAAAAAGAAGCTACTTGTCAAACGAAATTAACTTTATTTTTAGAACACACACACCACACCACACAGCTGCTCAGGAAAAACCCTCAGTGCCCAACTGTCACCACCAGCTTCCCACAAGCCTCTCAAACTCCCCACCTCCTTCTGCTCTTGAGGCCGATTGGCTGGGTTGCATGGGCAGAGCCAAAAAAAATGTCCCCCAGTGAGCATCTCTGTTGTCTGAAAGAGCAGGGAAACAACCCAATGAGCATCACTGCAGAGGAGTCAATCAGTTGGCAGCTGGAAGTTTGCTGGCAGCTGGAAGTTTGCTGGGGCCCCTTTGGCTGTGGCTCTCAACACTAAAGTTAGTCTTAATCCTAAACCAAATCATAACCCAAGGTTTAACCCTAAATCTAACACTTGCCTAGCCATAAACCTAGCTATAACCACTTCTTTAACCTAAACCTAACCATTCCATAAACCTAACCATAATCTTCAACCTAACCATAACCCTTGCCTTAACCTTAGTCTTAACACTAACATAAAGCCTAGATCTAACTGTAATTTAGTCCTATCTTAACCCTAAACCTAGCCTTAAGATTAACTCTAACTCTTGCCCTATTTATTTCCCTAGTTCTAACTTTAGCCCTAGCCCAATCCTGGATCTAAACCTATCTCTAAATTTAAACCTAACTCTAAATTAATATAAACATAATTCTAATCCAAACTCTCACACTAGCCCTATCAATAATGCTAATCCTAAAACTTTCCTTACCCCTAGCCCTAGCCACAAATATATGAAGCCATATCCCTAACCCTAACCCTTAGCCTAAACCAAACCATAAACCTACACCTAGACCTAACTCTAACTCTAAAAATAACCCTGAACCTAACGCTGATCCTAACACTTATCATAGCTCTAAACATCACCCTAACCTTAAATTAACCCTAACACTAGACCTAGCCTTAAGCCTAACCCTAAAACTAGCCCTAATCATAACCCTAGTTCATACATTAGTTGTTGTCATAACCCTAGCCCTAACCCTAACACAAATATTACCCCTAATTCTAGTCATAACCCAAGTTTAAACCCTAATCTTAACCCTAACACTAGCCCTAACCCTAACCCTAACTGTAGCACTAACCCTAGCTCTAATCCTATCATTTACCCTAAGCCAAACCCTAAATGGAATGCTAACCCTAGTCCTAACCCTAAACTTTAGCCTAACTTAAACACTAAAAGTATGACTAGTCCTAACCCTAGCCCTAATTCTACTTCTAACCCTAACTCTGACCCTTATTCTAATCCTAATAGTAACCCTAGGTCTAAACCTTAACCTAGCCCTAAACCAAACCCTAACACTAGCGCTACAGGTAACCTATACCTATACCTAAACCTAACACTAGATCTAAAACCAAAACTAATCCTAAATATAGCTATAATTCTAGCCCTAGACCTAAACAAGATTCTAGCTCTAGCCCTAACAATAACCCATAACATAAACTAAACACTTACCCTACCAATAGACCTAGCACTAGTCCTAATTCTGGCTCTAACCTTAACCCTAATCCTAACCGGAACACTGACCTTGACCATAACATTAACATATCTCCAAACCTTAACCTAACCCCAAATCTAATCATAACACTAGGCCTAGTCATATTGCTAACCCTAATACTAGCCCTAAACATAACCCAAGCCCTAACCCTATTTTAACCCTAATCTTAACCCTAACATTAGCCCTAACCCTAACCCTAATCCTAATCCTAGCCCTAAACCTAACAAAAAACCATAATCCTAGTCTTAAACTTAGCCATAGGCATAACCCAAACTCTATCCCTAGCCCTAACACTAATCCTAAAACTAACCCTTGCCTTATACCTACCCCTAGCTCAAAGCCAAACCCTTATTCTAAACATTACCCTAGCCCTATCCTAAACCATAACCCTAAACCTAGCTCTTATCCTAACCCTCATCCTAGCTCAAACTTTGGTTCTAATCCTGTCAATTACACTAATCCTAACCCTAAACCTAATTATAGCCCTATCCCTAACACTAAACTTAACCCTAAACATAAACGTATCCCAAGACCTAACCAAAAACCTAAACCTCACTATAGCCCTAACCCTAGCAAAAACATTAAGCCTTACACTAATCCTAATCCTAAAACTAGCCCTAATCCACACCCTAACTCTAACACTAAATCTAACATTGTCCATTACCCTAAATCTAATTCTAACTGTAATGAAAACTCTAGCTATATCATGAACCCAAAACCAAACCTTAACCATAAACATATCCCTAGACCTAAAAGTAAACCTAACCCTCACCCTAGCCCTAAACCTAGCTCAGACCCTAAACTTTACTCTAACCTAATGATAACCCTGGCCCGAAACCTAACACTTACCCTAAACAAAACCCCAGCCCTATACCTAAACCTAACCCTAATCCTAGACTTAATCTGAACCATAAACTAGCCCTAACCCTAGCTCTAAATCTATCCATTATACTAAACATAATCCTAAACAAATGATAACCTTAACCCTATTGCTAAACCTAACCCATCCATTGCCCTAAACCTTGACTGAAACCTAAACTTAACCCTATTTATTACCCTAAGCCTAAGACTAAACCTAACACTAATTCAAGCTCTAACCCTAAACTTTTACCTAAACCAAATGCTAAATCTGACTCTAACCCTAATAATATGCCTAACTTTAAACCTAACCATTACCCTTAACATAGACTTATCCCTAGTTCTAGCCCTGAACCTAAAAGAAACCCTAGCCCTAAACCTAGCCTTAATCTTAATATAAACACTAACCTTACCACTAATCCTAATTCTAACCCTCACCCTAGCCATAAAGCTAGCTATAACCCCACCCATTCCCCTAAACTTAATCCTAACCCCAATGCGAATTCTAAACCTAGCCCTACCACTAGGTTTAACAATAACACTAATGCTAGCTCTTATCCTAGCCCTAATTTAACTTTAACCCTAACCCTAAGCTTAAACCTAGTCCTAAATCTAAATCTAACAGTTGTACTAGGTCTTTCCCTAGTTCTAACCTTATCCCTTACTGTAACACTAACCCTAGCCTTAACCCTAACCCTGGATATAACTCTAACTCTAAATCTAACCCTAAAACTAAGCCTAAACCTCACACTAACACTAGCTCTAACCCTAACACTAATTCAAAATCTAGCCCTAACCCTAGCCCTAGCCCTAAAACAAACCAAGCCATAGCCCTAACCCTAAACCTAACCCATACAAGTCAAGATGAAGTGAAACCTTAAAATACAAATTGTTCTTGACAGTGAACCTTGAACTGAGAAGGTCCAACCTGGGAAACATGGTAATGCTAGGTAAAATATGAATCCTGACTGATATCAAAGAAATTTGAACAATACTAACTCTAACCCGAACATTAGTTCTAATCCTAGCCCTAAGGCTAATCCTAAAACTAAGCCTTTCCTGTTTATACAGCTTGATCATAAAAGTCCCAAACTTGGATTGCCTACTAGAGCAAGGTAACAGATGAATCCTGTCCAGTATCAAAAAAATATGACCAATAATTGGGGAGGTGTTTCAGTACATGCCTATTTCCCCTGTATTCTCCTAAAGTGCTGTTGGACAAATTGATTTTTCATGCTTCAGCTTAAGGTAATTTCACAAGGAACAAACTAGAGCATGCCCACAGTGAAGAGATTTAGTGTGTGAAGTTCATGCAGCTAGCACCAACCCTGTTTGATTTCCAGCTCCATTTCCATTCACACCTATAGGTCATAATATAGTGACAACTAAAAATTCAAAGTCTTTTGGATAGTGAACCATTGAAACTTGAAGTCCGAAAGTTGAGAAGCCTATGAATGTTGGTCAAAGAGGGATCCTGTACAGTATCAAAGTAATCCAACCAAAAAAATCCGAAGTTCTTTCAGTACATATGTATTTTGCTTGCTCCCGAAGCACTCAGAGATAAAGCTGTTTCTTTCTACTTCAGCTTAGGGATACTTCACAGGAAACAAACCAGAGAATGCTCACTGAGAACTGATTGAGTGTGTGAAGTTTCAAGCAGCTAGAAAAAAAAACCCCTGTTTGAATTCCAGCTTCATTTCCATTCACCCCTATAGGGTAAAAAGTAGAGAAACATGAAAATTGAAACTGTTCCTGAGAGAAAACTCTTTTACGTAGGAGGCCCAAACATTTGGAGTACAGTCAAAATTGGAAAAAGGTGAATCCTGCACAGTATCATAGAATTTTTTTTAAACTAACTGTACAAAATTGGTAAGGGGAAGATGGCAGCGAGGCGAGTGCATTGCCCCCATGTGCCATGTCACAGTGTGGGAGAATGACGAGTCAGGATGGCTAAAGGCTATCTTGTTAGGAATTTCTAGCAATAGTGGGGTGCTCCAGAACCTGGAGGAAGGATTTCCATCACACGAGGATTGGCTACGGGGGCTAAAACATAAAAGATTTGTCCGCACGGAGGGTCACACTGCTTATTCAGCAAATCGCCCCGTGGCTAGAGTCTGCGGCGTGCGCTGGGAAACGATGAGATAGTGACACAGGGATACAACGCTGCAGTTTCCACGGGCTTCTGCCAGCTGTGTAATTACCGTACTAAGTGCTGAATTCTGGGTTTGAGATGGGGAAGGAAGCGGTCCAATTTTGTTCTCCATACCGGTCAGACCACAGAGGAGGCCAGCGGCCACCATCTTGGAGAGCTGACGTCACCATCCCTGTTTTTGTCTGATCACAGCTCATTCAGCCATAGAACAGGTAATTTCAGGCTGCCATTCACCTGTGGCTTGCAGACAAATTACTCAGGCTCAGTGCTAAATAACCAGCGGAAACTGCTTCTTGGAGCCTGCTCTTATCAGAGCATACACCGAGCATGGAGCAGCCGAGTTCTGGCTACCGGTACTGCTCTGGCCCAGGGATAAGGAGCCCACGGAAATTGCTTCTCGGTCCGGGTCCTGCTGAGTACTGTGGAGGTAAATACCAACCAATCCTTCGTGGGCAGTGGCAACAGGACTGAGACGGGGCCTGTGAGGGCCGGTCAGGACCCACCCGTTGCTTTGGTCACCGGTAAAGGGAACGAAATGCTGCCATTCACATAGGATACCAACATGGCAGAGATCTGATGTCATCAGAAAGCAGCGGAGGAGAGAACTTCATTAATACCAGCAGTGACAGAAACAGTTGATCTCCTGGTAGGGAGGGCGAGTCACAGACACCGGAG